>NW_028123022.1:0-204137 GCF_965194805.1 Balaenoptera borealis | reverse complement strand
TATCGTAGCTCAATGTATACCTTTTATAGGCACCTCCATTCTGTTCTCATTAGTGGCTCTTTACAAGGTACGTCCCACTTAATGTTGAGGGTATGCATTTCTCCACAACACCTTCAGCATCTGTTGTTTGTAGTTTTCTTGCTGATGGTTATTCTGACCAGTGTGAGCTGATACCTCTTTGTGGTTGAATTTGCATGTGTCTCGTAATCCATTGAAATTGAGCTTTAAAGCATGTCCTTTTTATTTTTCAAGCTGTGATTACTGCTTAGTTCTTCAGAGAGTTTTCTTAAAGTATGTGTCACATTTTGAAGAGTTTTGGCCATTACCTCACTCAAACATTTTGAGGGCAGGTTTCATTTACAGCCCTGCAGTACTTGTTCTTATGAAGTGACCATTAGCACAGGCTTTGAAGCTGCTTTTGCAGGTTATGGCCAGAGGGCGGCAGCCTTTCTATGTTCCCCACCCTGGTAACTGGGGAAAAAGTCCTTCCAGCCTGGGGTGTTCCTCAGTTATAAATTAGAGTGGAATGTGCCCAGATAAACCCACAAATGCTGATGTTTCCTTACTTTTGTTTGTTTTCTAAATTAAAGTTATATTTTTTACTGAAGTAATATTCCATTTTGTGCATGGACCACTGCTTCTTGGTGCCTTCCTCGGCTGAGGGACATTTTCGTGGCTTCCAGGTGTTGGCTATGGTAAATATTGCTGGAGTGCAGGCTTGCCAGCCTGAGACTCTTAGATTCTCATTTTCTCAGGGGATAGGCCCAGCAGTGCGTGTGATTGATTGACTGGTAGCACAGTGTTTCCCTTTTCAGAGCACCTCCTTTGTGTTTTCATTAGTGGCTCTTACGACGTCCCCCTTAGAACTGAGGGTACGCATTTCTCCACAGTCCCTTCGGCATTTATTGTTGGCAGCATTTTTGCTAATGGCCCTTCCGACGGCTGTGAGCTGGTAGTTTCTTGTAATTTGGGTTTGCATGTCTTTAAAAATTCCTAAAATTCATCATTATTATATGCCTTTATCTTTTCTGTTAAAAAAATGAAAAAAAATTGTGAGTACAATAGAAGTCTTGAAATCGTCTTCTTGCAAGGTTGCCCTCTTTTGAATTTTTTCGTCGATTTTCCACCCCAGGATCATTTCGGAGGGCAAGTGTCATTTACAGAACTGCAAGTTTGGTGAACATTTAGTGACCTTTAGCAATGGGTTTAAAGCTGCTGTTTTGGGAAATGGCCACAAGGAGGAAGCATTACTCCATTCCCAAACCTGGGCACGAGGGCAGCCGAGCCTTTCTGGATGTCGTGTTCCTAGGTTGTAAATTAGAATGGAATGTGCCAGGAGAAACCCCCATAAGTTTATGTCTCATTACTTCTTCTTGGTTTTTAAAATTTTTTAATCGGGGTAAAGATTAGAATATTGTTTGCCCTGGGTGTACACAATCTGGTTCATTTGTACATTATATATGTCTATACACGTACAGATCCTCTTCCCATGGAAAATATTACAGAGTGTTCCGTAGACCTCCCTTGCTAGATGGTCGGTCTCTTTGAGCTATGTATATAATATATATTGGTATATGTATACTACCACTAATCTTGATTTATCCCCCCACCTTTCCTTTCAGATGAGCATAGCTTGTTTTCTAAGTCTGTGAGTGTCTTTCTCTGTGGAAATATGTTCATTTGTGTCAATCATTAGATAACGCCTGTAAGTGATATCATAGGATGTAGGTCTTTTGCTTTCCGACTTACCCCATGTTTTGTGACTATCTCCAGGCTCATCTGCGGTGCCTCAAAGAGCAGTGTTTCATTGTTTTCCATGGCTAATATTCCACTGTGTACATGGACCACTTCTGCTTTATCCTTTCACCTGTGGATGGACATCTTGGTTGCTTCACTGTCTTGGATATTGTGAAGAAGACTGCACTGCAGCTGTTGCAGCCTTCGTCTTCTCGATCCTGGTTTTCTCAGGTGAGAGGCCCAGTGGTGAACCTGCTGGATTGAATGGTACCTCAATTTTTACTTTCAAACGCAGCTCCTTTCTGTTCTCATTATTGGCTCTTACCACTTTACATCTCTCCAGCAGGTAGAGGGTACACAGTTCTCTAAAACCCCTTCAGCATTTATTGTTTGCAGACTTTTTGCTGATGGTCAGTCGACTAGTGTGAGTTGAAAGCTCCTTGTAGATTTTATTACATGAGTCTAATAGTTCCCGAGGTTGAGCTTTTATCCATTTTCCTTTGTTTTCAAAGAGGGTGAGTAAAACGTAACTCTATATACTACCTTCTTGAAAAATTTGCCTGTTTTGCATTTTTTTGTCCATTCCCTACTTCAGCACAATTTTTTTACGGCAGGTGTCCTTTACAGCCCTGAGTCCTTGAGAATGTTAAGTGAACATTAGCTGTGGGTTGAAAGCCGCTCTTGTGGGAAACGGCCACAAGGCGGCAGCATTTCTCCTTATCCAAATCTGGTTACTAGCGCAACAGAGACTTGATGGAATTGGTGCTCTAGGTTGTAAATTAGAACGGAATGTGCCGGGAAAAAGCCCTTTTAGTATATGTCTCAGTACTTCTTGTTCGTCTTTTTAACTTAATTTTATATTTTATCACAGCTAATTTGAATACAAAGGTTTGTTTCCTCTACGTGTGCAAGATGTGGTTCTTTCACCCCTATACACGTATCTATTCTTCTTCGCATCCTTTCCCCATGTCGGTTATGACCCAATGTTGAGTAGTGTTCTCCTGCTATTCCGTAGGTGTTTGGTGATTATATATTTCGTGTGGTTTGTATATCTCTGTTAACCCCAATATCGTAGTGTATCCAATCCTCACACCATTCCATTTGGTGAACAATAAGTTTTTTTAATGAATCTGTGGTTGCCTTTCTCTGTGGAATTATCTTCATTGGTATCAATTTTTAGGTAACACCTAAAAGTGACATGATAGGATATGTGTCTTTTGCTTTCTCACTTACTACAAGTTCCGTGGTTACTTCTAAACTCGCCTATGGTGCTGCAAATGGCATTGTTTCATTTTTTCACTAGCGAATATTCCATCTGTATATGTTGCAGTTCTTTTTGTCCACCCATCTGTTGGTGGACTTTTTGGTTACTTCCATATCTTGGCTATTGTAATACTGTGCAAAGCAGATTTGCCTGCCTGTGTCTTTCCAATTATGTCTTGTTAGATTATACGTCCAGGAATGGGCCTGCTGGATCATATCGTAGCTCAATGTATACCTTTTATAGGCACCTCCATTCTGTTCTCATTAGTGGCTCTTTACAAGGTACGTCCCACTTAATGTTGAGGGTATGCATTTCTCCACAACACCTTCAGCATCTGTTGTTTGTAGTTTTCTTGCTGATGGTTATTCTGACCAGTGTGAGCTGATACCTCTTTGTGGTTGAATTTGCATGTGTCTCGTAATCCATTGAAATTGAGCTTTAAAGCATGTCCTTTTTATTTTTCAAGCTGTGATTACTGCTTAGTTCTTCAGAGAGTTTTCTTAAAGTATGTGTCACATTTTGAAGAGTTTTGGCCATTACCTCACTCAAACATTTTGAGGGCAGGTTTCATTTACAGCCCTGCAGTACTTGTTCTTATGAAGTGACCATTAGCACAGGCTTTGAAGCTGCTTTTGCAGGTTATGGCCAGAGGGCGGCAGCCTTTCTATGTTCCCCACCCTGGTAACTGGGGAAAAAGTCCTTCCAGCCTGGGGTGTTCCTCAGTTATAAATTAGAGTGGAATGTGCCCAGATAAACCCACAAATGCTGATGTTTCCTTACTTTTGTTTGTTTTCTAAATTAAAGTTATATTTTTTACTGAAGTAATATTCCATTTTGTGCATGGACCACTGCTTCTTGGTGCCTTCCTCGGCTGAGGGACATTTTCGTGGCTTCCAGGTGTTGGCTATGGTAAATATTGCTGGAGTGCAGGCTTGCCAGCCTGAGACTCTTAGATTCTCATTTTCTCAGGGGATAGGCCCAGCAGTGCGTGTGATTGATTGACTGGTAGCACAGTGTTTCCCTTTTCAGAGCACCTCCTTTGTGTTTTCATTAGTGGCTCTTACGACGTCCCCCTTAGAACTGAGGGTACGCATTTCTCCACAGTCCCTTCGGCATTTATTGTTGGCAGCATTTTTGCTAATGGCCCTTCCGACGGCTGTGAGCTGGTAGTTTCTTGTAATTTGGGTTTGCATGTCTTTAAAAATTCCTAAAATTCATCATTATTATATGCCTTTATCTTTTCTGTTAAAAAAATGAAAAAAAATTGTGAGTACAATAGAAGTCTTGAAATCGTCTTCTTGCAAGGTTGCCCTCTTTTGAATTTTTTCGTCGATTTTCCACCCCAGGATCATTTCGGAGGGCAAGTGTCATTTACAGAACTGCAAGTTTGGTGAACATTTAGTGACCTTTAGCAATGGGTTTAAAGCTGCTGTTTTGGGAAATGGCCACAAGGAGGAAGCATTACTCCATTCCCAAACCTGGGCACGAGGGCAGCCGAGCCTTTCTGGATGTCGTGTTCCTAGGTTGTAAATTAGAATGGAATGTGCCAGGAGAAACCCCCATAAGTTTATGTCTCATTACTTCTTCTTGGTTTTTAAAATTTTTTAATCGGGGTAAAGATTAGAATATTGTTTGCCCTGGGTGTACACAATCTGGTTCATTTGTACATTATATATGTCTATACACGTACAGATCCTCTTCCCATGGAAAATATTACAGAGTGTTCCGTAGACCTCCCTTGCTAGATGGTCGGTCTCTTTGAGCTATGTATATAATATATATTGGTATATGTATACTACCACTAATCTTGATTTATCCCCCCACCTTTCCTTTCAGATGAGCATAGCTTGTTTTCTAAGTCTGTGAGTGTCTTTCTCTGTGGAAATATGTTCATTTGTGTCAATCATTAGATAACGCCTGTAAGTGATATCATAGGATGTAGGTCTTTTGCTTTCCGACTTACCCCATGTTTTGTGACTATCTCCAGGCTCATCTGCGGTGCCTCAAAGAGCAGTGTTTCATTGTTTTCCATGGCTAATATTCCACTGTGTACATGGACCACTTCTGCTTTATCCTTTCACCTGTGGATGGACATCTTGGTTGCTTCACTGTCTTGGATATTGTGAAGAAGACTGCACTGCAGCTGTTGCAGCCTTCGTCTTCTCGATCCTGGTTTTCTCAGGTGAGAGGCCCAGTGGTGAACCTGCTGGATTGAATGGTACCTCAATTTTTACTTTCAAACGCAGCTCCTTTCTGTTCTCATTATTGGCTCTTACCACTTTACATCTCTCCAGCAGGTAGAGGGTACACAGTTCTCTAAAACCCCTTCAGCATTTATTGTTTGCAGACTTTTTGCTGATGGTCAGTCGACTAGTGTGAGTTGAAAGCTCCTTGTAGATTTTATTACATGAGTCTAATAGTTCCCGAGGTTGAGCTTTTATCCATTTTCCTTTGTTTTCAAAGAGGGTGAGTAAAACGTAACTCTATATACTACCTTCTTGAAAAATTTGCCTGTTTTGCATTTTTTTGTCCATTCCCTACTTCAGCACAATTTTTTTACGGCAGGTGTCCTTTACAGCCCTGAGTCCTTGAGAATGTTAAGTGAACATTAGCTGTGGGTTGAAAGCCGCTCTTGTGGGAAACGGCCACAAGGCGGCAGCATTTCTCCTTATCCAAATCTGGTTACTAGCGCAACAGAGACTTGATGGAATTGGTGCTCTAGGTTGTAAATTAGAACGGAATGTGCCGGGAAAAAGCCCTTTTAGTATATGTCTCAGTACTTCTTGTTCGTCTTTTTAACTTAATTTTATATTTTATCACAGCTAATTTGAATACAAAGGTTTGTTTCCTCTACGTGTGCAAGATGTGGTTCTTTCACCCCTATACACGTATCTATTCTTCTTCGCATCCTTTCCCCATGTCGGTTATGACCCAATGTTGAGTAGTGTTCTCCTGCTATTCCGTAGGTGTTTGGTGATTATATATTTCGTGTGGTTTGTATATCTCTGTTAACCCCAATATCGTAGTGTATCCAATCCTCACACCATTCCATTTGGTGAACAATAAGTTTTTTTAATGAATCTGTGGTTGCCTTTCTCTGTGGAATTATCTTCATTGGTATCAATTTTTAGGTAACACCTAAAAGTGACATGATAGGATATGTGTCTTTTGCTTTCTCACTTACTACAAGTTCCGTGGTTACTTCTAAACTCGCCTATGGTGCTGCAAATGGCATTGTTTCATTTTTTCACTAGCGAATATTCCATCTGTATATGTTGCAGTTCTTTTTGTCCACCCATCTGTTGGTGGACTTTTTGGTTACTTCCATATCTTGGCTATTGTAATACTGTGCAAAGCAGATTT
Source organism: Balaenoptera borealis (assembly GCF_965194805.1). Lineage (NCBI taxonomy): Eukaryota > Metazoa > Chordata > Mammalia > Artiodactyla > Balaenopteridae > Balaenoptera > Balaenoptera borealis. The sequence continues at coordinate 197,773 of NW_028123022.1, read as the reverse complement.
GCCTGCCTGTGTCTTTCCAATTATGTCTTGTTAGATTATACGTCCAGGAATGGGCCTGCTGGATCATATCGTAGCTCAATGTATACCTTTTATAGGCACCTCCATTCTGTTCTCATTAGTGGCTCTTTACAAGGTACGTCCCACTTAATGTTGAGGGTATGCATTTCTCCACAACACCTTCAGCATCTGTTGTTTGTAGTTTTCTTGCTGATGGTTATTCTGACCAGTGTGAGCTGATACCTCTTTGTGGTTGAATTTGCATGTGTCTCGTAATCCATTGAAATTGAGCTTTAAAGCATGTCCTTTTTATTTTTCAAGCTGTGATTACTGCTTAGTTCTTCAGAGAGTTTTCTTAAAGTATGTGTCACATTTTGAAGAGTTTTGGCCATTACCTCACTCAAACATTTTGAGGGCAGGTTTCATTTACAGCCCTGCAGTACTTGTTCTTATGAAGTGACCATTAGCACAGGCTTTGAAGCTGCTTTTGCAGGTTATGGCCAGAGGGCGGCAGCCTTTCTATGTTCCCCACCCTGGTAACTGGGGAAAAAGTCCTTCCAGCCTGGGGTGTTCCTCAGTTATAAATTAGAGTGGAATGTGCCCAGATAAACCCACAAATGCTGATGTTTCCTTACTTTTGTTTGTTTTCTAAATTAAAGTTATATTTTTTACTGAAGTAATATTCCATTTTGTGCATGGACCACTGCTTCTTGGTGCCTTCCTCGGCTGAGGGACATTTTCGTGGCTTCCAGGTGTTGGCTATGGTAAATATTGCTGGAGTGCAGGCTTGCCAGCCTGAGACTCTTAGATTCTCATTTTCTCAGGGGATAGGCCCAGCAGTGCGTGTGATTGATTGACTGGTAGCACAGTGTTTCCCTTTTCAGAGCACCTCCTTTGTGTTTTCATTAGTGGCTCTTACGACGTCCCCCTTAGAACTGAGGGTACGCATTTCTCCACAGTCCCTTCGGCATTTATTGTTGGCAGCATTTTTGCTAATGGCCCTTCCGACTGCTGTGAGCTGGTAGTTTCTTGTAATTTGGGTTTGCATGTCTTTAAAAATTCCTAAAATTCATCATTATTATATGCCTTTATCTTTTCTGTTAAAAAAATGAAAAAAATTGTGAGTACAATAGAAGTCTTGAAATCGTCTTCTTGCAAGGTTGCCCTCTTTTGAATTTTTTTGGTCGATTTCCCACCCCAGGATCATTTCGGAGGGCAAGTGTCATTTACAGAAGTGCAAGTTTGGTGAACATTTAGTGACCTTTAGCAATGGGTTTAAAGCTGCTGTTTTGGGAAATGGCCACAAGGAGGAAGCATTACTCCATTCCCAAACCTGGGCACGAGGGCAGCCGAGCCTTTCTGGATGTCGTGTTCCTAGGTTGTAAATTAGAATGGAATGTGCCAGGAGAAACCCCCATAAGTTTATGTCTCATTACTTCTTCTTGGTTTTTAAAATTTTTTAATCGGGGTAAAGATTAGAATATTGTTTGCCCTGGGTGTACACAATCTGGTTCATTTGTACATTATATATGTCTATACACGTACAGATCCTCTTCCCATGGAAAATATTACAGAGTGTTCCGTAGACCTCCCTTGCTAGATGGTCGGTCTCTTTGAGCTATGTATATAATATATATTGGTATATGTATACTACCACTAATCTTGATTTATCCCCCCACCTTTCCTTTCAGATGAGCATAGCTTGTTTTCTAAGTCTGTGAGTGTCTTTCTCTGTGGAAATATGTTCATTTGTGTCAATCATTAGATAACGCCTGTAAGTGATATCATAGGATGTAGGTCTTTTGCTTTCCGACTTACCCCATGTTTTGTGACTATCTCCAGGCTCATCTGCGGTGCCTCAAAGAGCAGTGTTTCATTGTTTTCCATGGCTAATATTCCACTGTGTACATGGACCACTTCTGCTTTATCCTTTCACCTGTGGATGGACATCTTGGTTGCTTCACTGTCTTGGATATTGTGAAGAAGACGGCACTGCAGCTGTTGCAGCCTTCGTCTTCTCGATCCTGGTTTTCTCAGGTGAGAGGCCCAGTGGTGAACCTGCTGGATTGAATGGTACCTCAATTTTTACTTTCAAACGCAGCTCCTTTCTGTTCTCATTATTGGCTCTTACCACTTTACATCTCTCCAGCAGGTAGAGGGTACACAGTTCTCTAAAACCCCTTCAGCATTTATTGTTTGCAGACTTTTTGCTGATGGTCAGTCGACTAGTGTGAGTTGAAAGCTCCTTGTAGATTTTATTACATGAGTCTAATAGTTCCCGAGGTTGAGCTTTTATCCATTTTCCTTTGTTTTCAAAGAGGGTGAGTAAAACGTAACTCTATATACTACCTTCTTGAAAAATTTGCCTGTTTTGCATTTTTTTGTCCATTCCCTACTTCAGCACAATTTTTTTACGGCAGGTGTCCTTTACAGCCCTGAGTCCTTGAGAATGTTAAGTGAACATTAGCTGTGGGTTGAAAGCCGCTCTTGTGGGAAACGGCCACAAGGCGGCAGCATTTCTCCTTATCCAAATCTGGTTACTAGCGCAACAGAGACTTGATGGAATTGGTGCTCTAGGTTGTAAATTAGAACGGAATGTGCCCGGAAAAAGCCCTTTTAGTATATGTCTCAGTACTTCTTGTTCGTCTTTTTAACTTAATTTTATATTTTATCACAGCTAATTTGAATACAAAGGTTTGTTTCCTCTACGTGTGCAAGATGTGGTTCTTTCACCCCTATACACGTATCTATTCTTCTTCGCATCCTTTCCCCATGTCGGTTATGACCCAATGTTGAGTAGTGTTCTCCTGCTATTCCGTAGGTGTTTGGTGATTATATATTTCGTGTGGTTTGTATATCTCTGTTAACCCCAATATCGTAGTGTATCCAATCCTCACACCATTCCATTTGGTGAACAATAAGTTTTTTAATGAATCTGTGGTTGCCTTTCTCTGTGGAATTATCTTCATTGGTATCAATTTTTAGGTAACACCTAAAAGTGACATGATAGGATATGTGTCTTTTGCTTTCTCACTTACTACAAGTTCCGTGGTTACTTCTAAACTCGCCTATGGTGCTGCAAATGGCATTGTTTCATTTTTTCACTAGCGAATATTCCATCTGTATATGTTGCAGTTCTTTTTGTCCACCCATCTGTTGGTGGACTTTTTGGTTACTTCCATATCTTGGCTATTGTAATACTGTGCAAAGCAGATTTGCCTGCCTGTGTCTTTCCAATTATGTCTTGTTAGATTATACGTCCAGGAATGGGCCTGCTGGATCATATCGTAGCTCAATGTATACCTTTTATAGGCACCTCCATTCTGTTCTCATTAGTGGCTCTTTACAAGGTACGTCCCACTTAATGTTGAGGGTATGCATTTCTCCACAACACCTTCAGCATCTGTTGTTTGTAGTTTTCTTGCTGATGGTTATTCTGACCAGTGTGAGCTGATACCTCTTTGTGGTTGAATTTGCATGTGTCTCGTAATCCATTGAAATTGAGCTTTAAAGCATGTCCTTTTTATTTTTCAAGCTGTGATTACTGCTTAGTTCTTCAGAGAGTTTTCTTAAAGTATGTGTCACATTTTGAAGAGTTTTGGCCATTACCTCACTCAAACATTTTGAGGGCAGGTTTCATTTACAGCCCTGCAGTACTTGTTCTTATGAAGTGACCATTAGCACAGGCTTTGAAGCTGCTTTTGCAGGTTATGGCCAGAGGGCGGCAGCCTTTCTATGTTCCCCACCCTGGTAACTGGGGAAAAAGTCCTTCCAGCCTGGGGTGTTCCTCAGTTATAAATTAGAGTGGAATGTGCCCAGATAAACCCACAAATGCTGATGTTTCCTTACTTTTGTTTGTTTTCTAAATTAAAGTTATATTTTTTACTGAAGTAATATTCCATTTTGTGCATGGACCACTGCTTCTTGGTGCCTTCCTCGGCTGAGGGACATTTTCGTGGCTTCCAGGTGTTGGCTATGGTAAATATTGCTGGAGTGCAGGCTTGCCAGCCTGAGACTCTTAGATTCTCATTTTCTCAGGGGATAGGCCCAGCAGTGCGTGTGATTGATTGACTGGTAGCACAGTGTTTCCCTTTTCAGAGCACCTCCTTTGTGTTTTCATTAGTGGCTCTTACGACGTCCCCCTTAGAACTGAGGGTACGCATTTCTCCACAGTCCCTTCGGCATTTATTGTTGGCAGCATTTTTGCTAATGGCCCTTCCGACGGCTGTGAGCTGGTAGTTTCTTGTAATTTGGGTTTGCATGTCTTTAAAAATTCCTAAAATTCATCATTATTATATGCCTTTATCTTTTCTGTTAAAAAAATGAAAAAAATTGTGAGTACAATAGAAGTCTTGAAATCGTCTTCTTGCAAGGTTGCCCTCTTTTGAATTTTTTCGTCGATTTTCCACCCCAGGATCATTTCGGAGGGCAAGTGTCATTTACAGAACTGCAAGTTTGGTGAACATTTAGTGACCTTTAGCAATGGGTTTAAAGCTGCTGTTTTGGGAAATGGCCACAAGGAGGAAGCATTACTCCATTCCCAAACCTGGGCACGAGGGCAGCCGAGCCTTTCTGGATGTCGTGTTCCTAGGTTGTAAATTAGAATGGAATGTGCCAGGAGAAACCCCCATAAGTTTATGTCTCATTACTTCTTCTTGGTTTTTAAAATTTTTTAATTGGGGTAAAGATTAGAATATTGTTTGCCCTGGGTGTACACAATCTGGTTCATTTGTACATTATATATGTCTATTCACGTACAGATCCTCTTCCCATGGAAAATATTACAGAGTGTTCCGTAGACCTCCCTTGCTAGATGGTCGGTCCTTTTGAGCTATGTATATAATATATATTGGTATATGTATACTACCACTAATCTTGATTTATCCCCCCACCTTTCCTTTCAGATGAGCATAGCTTGTTTTCTAAGTCTGTGAGTGTCTTTCTCTGTGGAAATATGTTCATTTGTGTCAGTCATTAGATAACGCCTATAAGTGATATCACAGGATGTAGGTCTTTTGCTTTCCGACTTACCCCATGTTTTGTGACTATCTCCAGGCTCATCTGCGGTGCCTCAAAGAGCAGTGTTTCATTGTTTTCCATGGCTAATATTCCACTGTGTACATGGACCACTTCTGCTTTATCCTTTCACCTGTGGATGGACATCTTGGTTGCTTCACTGTCTTGGATATTGTGAAGAAGACGGCACTGCAGCTGTTGCAGCCTTCGTCTTCTCGATCCTGGTTTTCTCAGGTGAGAGGCCCAGTGGTGAACCTGCTGGATTGAATGGTACCTCAATTTTTACTTTCAAACGCAGCTCCTTTCTGTTCTCATTATTGGCTCTTACCACTTTACATCTCTCCAGCAGGTAGAGGGTACACAGTTCTCTAAAACCCCTTCAGCATTTATTGTTTGCAGACTTTTTGCTGATGGTCAGTCGACTAGTGTGAGTTGAAAGCTCCTTGTAGATTTTATTACATGAGTCTAATAGTTCCCGAGGTTGAGCTTTTATCCATTTTCCTTTGTTTTCAAAGAGGGTGAGTAAAACGTAACTCTATATACTACCTTCTTGAAAAATTTGCCTGTTTTGCATTTTTTTGTCCATTCCCTACTTCAGCACAATTTTTTTACGGCAGGTGTCCTTTACAGCCCTGAGTCCTTGAGAATGTTAAGTGAACATTAGCTGTGGGTTGAAAGCCGCTCTTGTGGGAAACGGCCACAAGGCGGCAGCATTTCTCCTTATCCAAATCTGGTTACTAGCGCAACAGAGACTTGATGGAATTGGTGCTCTAGGTTGTAAATTAGAACGGAATGTGCCCGGAAAAAGCCCTTTTAGTATATGTCTCAGTACTTCTTGTTCATCTTTTTAACTTAATTTTATATTTTATCACAGCTAATTTGAATACAAAGGTTTGTTTCCTCTACGTGTGCAAGATGTGGTTCTTTCACCCCTATACACGTATCTATTCTTCTTCGCATCCTTTCCCCATGTCGGTTATGACCCAATGTTGAGTAGTGTTCTCCTGCTATTCCGTAGGTGTTTGGTGATTATATATTTCGTGTGGTTTGTATATCTCTGTTAACCCCAATATCGTAGTGTATCCAATCCTCACACCATTCCATTTGGTGAACAATAAGTTTTTTAATGAATCTGTGGTTGCCTTTCTCTGTGGAATTATCTTCATTGGTATCAATTTTTAGGTAACACCTAAAAGTGACATGATAGGATATGTGTCTTTTGCTTTCTCACTTACTACAAGTTCCGTGGTTACTTCTAAACTCGCCTATGGTGCTGCAAATGGCATTGTTTCATTTTTTCACTAGCGAATATTCCATCTGTATATGTTGCAGTTCTTTTTGTCCACCCATCTGTTGGTGGACTTTTTGGTTACTTCCATATCTTGGCTATTGTAATACTGTGCAAAGCAGATTTGCCTGCCTGTGTCTTTCCAATTATGTCTTGTTAGATTATACGTCCAGGAATGGGCCTGCTGGATCATATCGTAGCTCAATGTATACCTTTTATAGGCACCTCCATTCTGTTCTCATTAGTGGCTCTTTACAAGGTACGTCCCACTTAATGTTGAGGGTATGCATTTCTCCACAACACCTTCAGCATCTGTTGTTTGTAGTTTTCTTGCTGATGGTTATTCTGACCAGTGTGAGCTGATACCTCTTTGTGGTTGAATTTGCATGTGTCTCGTAATCCATTGAAATTGAGCTTTAAAGCATGTCCTTTTTATTTTTCAAGCTGTGATTACTGCTTAGTTCTTCAGAGAGTTTTCTTAAAGTATGTGTCACATTTTGAAGAGTTTTGGCCATTACCTCACTCAAACATTTTGAGGGCAGGTTTCATTTACAGCCCTGCAGTACTTGTTCTTATGAAGTGACCATTAGCACAGGCTTTGAAGCTGCTTTTGCAGGTTATGGCCAGAGGGCGGCAGCCTTTCTATGTTCCCCACCCTGGTAACTGGGGAAAAAGTCCTTCCAGCCTGGGGTGTTCCTCAGTTATAAATTAGAGTGGAATGTGCCCAGATAAACCCACAAATGCTGATGTTTCCTTACTTTTGTTTGTTTTCTAAATTAAAGTTATATTTTTTACTGAAGTAATATTCCATTTTGTGCATGGACCACTGCTTCTTGGTGCCTTCCTCGGCTGAGGGACATTTTCGTGGCTTCCAGGTGTTGGCTATGGTAAATATTGCTGGAGTGCAGGCTTGCCAGCCTGAGACTCTTAGATTCTCATTTTCTCAGGGGATAGGCCCAGCAGTGCGTGTGATTGATTGACTGGTAGCACAGTGTTTCCCTTTTCAGAGCACCTCCTTTGTGTTTTCATTAGTGGCTCTTACGACGTCCCCCTTAGAACTGAGGGTACGCATTTCTCCACAGTCCCTTCGGCATTTACTGTTGGCAGCATTTTTGCTAATGGCCCTTCCGACGGCTGTGAGCTGGTAGTTTCTTGTAATTTGGGTTTGCATGTCTTTAAAAATTCCTAAAATTCATCATTATTATATGCCTTTATCTTTTCTGTTAAAAAAATGAAAAAAATTGTGAGTACAATAGAAGTCTTGAAATCGTCTTCTTGCAAGGTTGCCCTCTTTTGAATTTTTTCGTCGATTTTCCACCCCAGGATCATTTCGGAGGGCAAGTGTCATTTACAGAACTGCAAGTTTGGTGAACATTTAGTGACCTTTAGCAATGGGTTTAAAGCTGCTGTTTTGGGAAATGGCCACAAGGAGGAAGCATTACTCCATTCCCAAACCTGGGCACGAGGGCAGCCGAGCCTTTCTGGATGTCGTGTTCCTAGGTTGTAAATTAGAATGGAATGTGCCAGGAGAAACCCCCATAAGTTTATGTCTCATTACTTCTTCTTGGTTTTTAAAATTTTTTAATCGGGGTAAAGATTAGAATATTGTTTGCCCTGGGTGTACACAATCTGGTTCATTTGTACATTATATATGTCTATTCACGTACAGATCCTCTTCCCATGGAAAATATTACAGAGTGTTCCGTAGACCTCCCTTGCTAGATGGTCGGTCCTTTTGAGCTATGTATATAATATATATTGGTATATGTATACTACCACTAATCTTGATTTATCCCCCCACCTTTCCTTTCAGATGAGCATAGCTTGTTTTCTAAGTCTGTGAGTGTCTTTCTCTGTGGAAATATGTTCATTTGTGTCAGTCATTAGATAACGCCTATAAGTGATATCACAGGATGTAGGTCTTTTGCTTTCCGACTTACCCCATGTTTTGTGACTATCTCCAGGCTCATCTGCGGTGCCTCAAAGAGCAGTGTTTCATTGTTTTCCATGGCTAATATTCCACTGTGTACATGGACCACTTCTGCTTTATCCTTTCACCTGTGGATGGACATCTTGGTTGCTTCACTGTCTTGGATATTGTGAAGAAGACGGCACTGCAGCTGTTGCAGCCTTCGTCTTCTCGATCCTGGTTTTCTCAGGTGAGAGGCCCAGTGGTGAACCTGCTGGATTGAATGGTACCTCAATTTTTACTTTCAAACGCAGCTCCTTTCTGTTCTCATTATTGGCTCTTACCACTTTACATCTCTCCAGCAGGTAGAGGGTACACAGTTCTCTAAAACCCCTTCAGCATTTATTGTTTGCAGACTTTTTGCTGATGGTCAGTCGACTAGTGTGAGTTGAAAGCTCCTTGTAGATTTTATTACATGAGTCTAATAGTTCCCGAGGTTGAGCTTTTATCCATTTTCCTTTGTTTTCAAAGAGGGTGAGTAAAACGTAACTCTATATACTACCTTCTTGAAAAATTTGCCTGTTTTGCATTTTTTTGTCCATTCCCTACTTCAGCACAATTTTTTTACGGCAGGTGTCCTTTACAGCCCTGAGTCCTTGAGAATGTTAAGTGAACATTAGCTGTGGGTTGAAAGCCGCTCTTGTGGGAAACGGCCACAAGGCGGCAGCATTTCTCCTTATCCAAATCTGGTTACTAGCGCAACAGAGACTTGATGGAATTGGTGCTCTAGGTTGTAAATTAGAACGGAATGTGCCCGGAAAAAGCCCTTTTAGTATATGTCTCAGTACTTCTTGTTCGTCTTTTTAACTTAATTTTATATTTTATCACAGCTAATTTGAATACAAAGGTTTGTTTCCTCTACGTGTGCAAGATGTGGTTCTTTCACCCCTATACACGTATCTATTCTTCTTCGCATCCTTTCCCCATGTCGGTTATGACCCAATGTTGAGTAGTGTTCTCCTGCTATTCCGTAGGTGTTTGGTGATTATATATTTCGTGTGGTTTGTATATCTCTGTTAACCCCAATATCGTAGTGTATCCAATCCTCACACCATTCCATTTGGTGAACAATAAGTTTTTTAATGAATCTGTGGTTGCCTTTCTCTGTGGAATTATCTTCATTGGTATCAATTTTTAGGTAACACCTAAAAGTGACATGATAGGATATGTGTCTTTTGCTTTCTCACTTACTACAAGTTCCGTGGTTACTTCTAAACTCGCCTATGGTGCTGCAAATGGCATTGTTTCATTTTTTCACTAGCGAATATTCCATCTGTATATGTTGCAGTTCTTTTTGTCCACCCATCTGTTGGTGGACTTTTTGGTTACTTCCATATCTTGGCTATTGTAATACTGTGCAAAGCAGATTTGCCTGCCTGTGTCTTTCCAATTATGTCTTGTTAGATTATACGTCCAGGAATGGGCCTGCTGGATCATATCGTAGCTCAATGTATACCTTTTATAGGCACCTCCATTCTGTTCTCATTAGTGGCTCTTTACAAGGTACGTCCCACTTAATGTTGAGGGTATGCATTTCTCCACAACACCTTCAGCATCTGTTGTTTGTAGTTTTCTTGCTGATGGTTATTCTGACCAGTGTGAGCTGATACCTCTTTGTGGTTGAATTTGCATGTGTCTCGTAATCCATTGAAATTGAGCTTTAAAGCATGTCCTTTTTATTTTTCAAGCTGTGATTACTGCTTAGTTCTTCAGAGAGTTTTCTTAAAGTATGTGTCACATTTTGAAGAGTTTTGGCCATTACCTCACTCAAACATTTTGAGGGCAGGTTTCATTTACAGCCCTGCAGTACTTGTTCTTATGAAGTGACCATTAGCACAGGCTTTGAAGCTGCTTTTGCAGGTTATGGCCAGAGGGCGGCAGCCTTTCTATGTTCCCCACCCTGGTAACTGGGGAAAAAGTCCTTCCAGCCTGGGGTGTTCCTCAGTTATAAATTAGAGTGGAATGTGCCCAGATAAACCCACAAATGCTGATGTTTCCTTACTTTTGTTTGTTTTCTAAATTAAAGTTATATTTTTTACTGAAGTAATATTCCATTTTGTGCATGGACCACTGCTTCTTGGTGCCTTCCTCGGCTGAGGGACATTTTCGTGGCTTCCAGGTGTTGGCTATGGTAAATATTGCTGGAGTGCAGGCTTGCCAGCCTGAGACTCTTAGATTCTCATTTTCTCAGGGGATAGGCCCAGCAGTGCGTGTGATTGATTGACTGGTAGCACAGTGTTTCCCTTTTCAGAGCACCTCCTTTGTGTTTTCATTAGTGGCTCTTACGACGTCCCCCTTAGAACTGAGGGTACGCATTTCTCCACAGTCCCTTCGGCATTTACTGTTGGCAGCATTTTTGCTAATGGCCCTTCCGACGGCTGTGAGCTGGTAGTTTCTTGTAATTTGGGTTTGCATGTCTTTAAAAATTCCTAAAATTCATCATTATTATATGCCTTTATCTTTTCTGTTAAAAAAATGAAAAAAATTGTGAGTACAATAGAAGTCTTGAAATCGTCTTCTTGCAAGGTTGCCCTCTTTTGAATTTTTTGGTCGATTTTCCACCCCAGGATCATTTCGGAGGGCAAGTGTCATTTACAGAAGTGCAAGTTTGGTGAACATTTAGTGACCTTTAGCAATGGGCTTAAAGCTGCTGTTTTGGGAAATGGCCACAAGGAGGAAGCATTACTCCATTCCCAAACCTGGGCACGAGGGCAGCCGAGCCTTTCTGGATGTCGTGTTCCTAGGTTGTAAATTAGAATGGAATGTGCCAGGAGAAACCCCCATAAGTTTATGTCTCATTACTTCTTCTTGGTTTTTAAAATTTTTTAATCGGGGTAAAGATTAGAATATTGTTTGCCCTGGGTGTACACAATCTGGTTCATTTGTACATTATATATGTCTATTCACGTACAGATCCTCTTCCCATGGAAAATATTACAGAGTGTTCCGTAGACCTCCCTTGCTAGATGGTCGGTCCTTTTGAGCTATGTATATAATATATATTGGTATATGTATACTACCACTAATCTTGATTTATCCCCCCACCTTTCCTTTCAGATGAGCATAGCTTGTTGTCTAAGTCTGTGAGTGTCTTTCTCTGTGGAAATATGTTCATTTGTGTCAGTCATTAGATAACGCCTATAAGTGATATCACAGGATGTAGGTCTTTTGCTTTCCGACTTACCCCATGTTTTGTGACTATCTCCAGGCTCATCTGCGGTGCCTCAAAGAGCAGTGTTTCATTGTTTTCCATGGCTAATATTCCACTGTGTACATGGACCACTTCTGCTTTATCCTTTCACCTGTGGATGGACATCTTGGTTGCTTCACTGTCTTGGATATTGTGAATAAGACGGCACTGCAGCTGTTGCAGCCTTCGTCTTCTCGATCCTGGTTTTCTCAGGTGAGAGGCCCAGTGGTGAACCTGCTGGATTGAATGGTACCTCAATTTTTACTTTCAAACGCAGCTCCTTTCTGTTCTCATTATTGGCTCTTACCACTTTACATCTCTCCAGCAGGTAGAGGGTACACAGTTCTCTAAAACCCCTTCAGCATTTATTGTTTGCAGACTTTTTGCTGATGGTCAGTCGACTAGTGTGAGTTGAAAGCTCCTTGTAGATTTTATTACATGAGTCTAATAGTTCCCGAGGTTGAGCTTTTATCCATTTTCCTTTGTTTTCAAAGAGGGTGAGTAAAACGTAACTCTATATACTACCTTCTTGAAAAATTTGCCTGTTTTGCATTTTTTTGTCCATTCCCTACTTCAGCACAATTTTTTTACGGCAGGTGTCCTTTACAGCCCTGAGTCCTTGAGAATGTTAAGTGAACATTAGCTGTGGGTTGAAAGCCGCTCTTGTGGGAAACGGCCACAAGGCGGCAGCATTTCTCCTTATCCAAATCTGGTTACTAGCGCAACAGAGACTTGATGGAATTGGTGCTCTAGGTTGTAAATTAGAACGGAATGTGCCCGGAAAAAGCCCTTTTAGTATATGTCTCAGTACTTCTTGTTCGTCTTTTTAACTTAATTTTATATTTTATCACAGCTAATTTGAATACAAAGGTTTGTTTCCTCTACGTGTGCAAGATGTGGTTCTTTCACCCCTATACACGTATCTATTCTTCTTCGCATCCTTTCCCCATGTCGGTTATGACCCAATGTTGAGTAGTGTTCTCCTGCTATTCCGTAGGTGTTTGGTGATTATATATTTCGTGTGGTTTGTATATCTCTGTTAACCCCAATATCGTAGTGTATCCAATCCTCACACCATTCCATTTGGTGAACAATAAGTTTTTTAATGAATCTGTGGTTGCCTTTCTCTGTGGAATTATCTTCATTGGTATCAATTTTTAGGTAACACCTAAAAGTGACATGATAGGATATGTGTCTTTTGCTTTCTCACTTACTACAAGTTCCGTGGTTACTTCTAAACTCGCCTATGGTGCTGCAAATGGCATTGTTTCATTTTTTCACTAGCGAATATTCCATCTGTATATGTTGCAGTTCTTTTTGTCCACCCATCTGTTGGTGGACTTTTTGGTTACTTCCATATCTTGGCTATTGTAATACTGTGCAAAGCAGATTTGCCTGCCTGTGTCTTTCCAATTATGTCTTGTTAGATTATACGTCCAGGAATGGGCCTGCTGGATCATATCGTAGCTCAATGTATACCTTTTATAGGCACCTCCATTCTGTTCTCATTAGTGGCTCTTTACAAGGTACGTCCCACTTAATGTTGAGGGTATGCATTTCTCCACAACACCTTCAGCATCTGTTGTTTGTAGTTTTCTTGCTGATGGTTATTCTGACCAGTGTGAGCTGATACCTCTTTGTGGTTGAATTTGCATGTGTCTCGTAATCCATTGAAATTGAGCTTTAAAGCATGTCCTTTTTATTTTTCAAGCTGTGATTACTGCTTAGTTCTTCAGAGAGTTTTCTTAAAGTATGTGTCACATTTTGAAGAGTTTTGGCCATTACCTCACTCAAACATTTTGAGGGCAGGTTTCATTTACAGCCCTGCAGTACTTGTTCTTATGAAGTGACCATTAGCACAGGCTTTGAAGCTGCTTTTGCAGGTTATGGCCAGAGGGCGGCAGCCTTTCTATGTTCCCCACCCTGGTAACTGGGGAAAAAGTCCTTCCAGCCTGGGGTGTTCCTCAGTTATAAATTAGAGTGGAATGTGCCCAGATAAACCCACAAATGCTGATGTTTCCTTACTTTTGTTTGTTTTCTAAATTAAAGTTATATTTTTTACTGAAGTAATATTCCATTTTGTGCATGGACCACTGCTTCTTGGTGCCTTCCTCGGCTGAGGGACATTTTCGTGGCTTCCAGGTGTTGGCTATGGTAAATATTGCTGGAGTGCAGGCTTGCCAGCCTGAGACTCTTAGATTCTCATTTTCTCAGGGGATAGGCCCAGCAGTGCGTGTGATTGATTGACTGGTAGCACAGTGTTTCCCTTTTCAGAGCACCTCCTTTGTGTTTTCATTAGTGGCTCTTACGACGTCCCCCTTAGAACTGAGGGTACGCATTTCTCCACAGTCCCTTCGGCATTTACTGTTGGCAGCATTTTTGCTAATGGCCCTTCCGACGGCTGTGAGCTGGTAGTTTCTTGTAATTTGGGTTTGCATGTCTTTAAAAATTCCTAAAATTCATCATTATTATATGCCTTTATCTTTTCTGTTAAAAAAATGAAAAAAATTGTGAGTACAATAGAAGTCTTGAAATCGTCTTCTTGCAAGGTTGCCCTCTTTTGAATTTTTTGGTCGATTTTCCACCCCAGGATCATTTCGGAGGGCAAGTGTCATTTACAGAAGTGCAAGTTTGGTGAACATTTAGTGACCTTTAGCAATGGGCTTAAAGCTGCTGTTTTGGGAAATGGCCACAAGGAGGAAGCATTACTCCATTCCCAAACCTGGGCACGAGGGCAGCCGAGCCTTTCTGGATGTCGTGTTCCTAGGTTGTAAATTAGAATGGAATGTGCCAGGAGAAACCCCCATAAGTTTATGTCTCATTACTTCTTCTTGGTTTTTAAAATTTTTTAATCGGGGTAAAGATTAGAATATTGTTTGCCCTGGGTGTACACAATCTGGTTCATTTGTACATTATATATGTCTATTCACGTACAGATCCTCTTCCCATGGAAAATATTACAGAGTGTTCCGTAGACCTCCCTTGCTAGATGGTCGGTCCTTTTGAGCTATGTATATAATATATATTGGTATATGTATACTACCACTAATCTTGATTTATCCCCCCACCTTTCCTTTCAGATGAGCATAGCTTGTTGTCTAAGTCTGTGAGTGTCTTTCTCTGTGGAAATATGTTCATTTGTGTCAGTCATTAGATAACGCCTATAAGTGATATCACAGGATGTAGGTCTTTTGCTTTCCGACTTACCCCATGTTTTGTGACTATCTCCAGGCTCATCTGCGGTGCCTCAAAGAGCAGTGTTTCATTGTTTTCCATGGCTAATATTCCACTGTGTACATGGACCACTTCTGCTTTATCCTTTCACCTGTGGATGGACATCTTGGTTGCTTCACTGTCTTGGATATTGTGAATAAGACGGCACTGCAGCTGTTGCAGCCTTCGTCTTCTCGATCCTGGTTTTCTCAGGTGAGAGGCCCAGTGGTGAACCTGCTGGATTGAATGGTACCTCAATTTTTACTTTCAAACGCAGCTCCTTTCTGTTCTCATTATTGGCTCTTACCACTTTACATCTCTCCAGCAGGTAGAGGGTACACAGTTCCCTAAAACCCCTTCAGCATTTATTGTTTGCAGACTTTTTGCTGATGGTCAGTCGACTAGTGTGAGTTGAAAGCTCCTTGTAGATTTTATTACATGAGTCTAATAGTTCCCGAGGTTGAGCTTTTATCCATTTTCCTTTGTTTTCAAAGAGGGTGAGTAAAACGTAACTCTATATACTACCTTCTTGAAAAATTTGCCTGTTTTGCATTTTTTTGTCCATTCCCTACTTCAGCACAATTTTTTTACGGCAGGTGTCCTTTACAGCCCTGAGTCCTTGAGAATGTTAAGTGAACATTAGCTGTGGGTTGAAAGCCGCTCTTGTGGGAAACGGCCACAAGGCGGCAGCATTTCTCCTTATCCAAATCTGGTTACTAGCGCAACAGAGACTTGATGGAATTGGTGCTCTAGGTTGTAAATTAGAACGGAATGTGCCCGGAAAAAGCCCTTTTAGTATATGTCTCAGTACTTCTTGTTCGTCTTTTTAACTTAATTTTATATTTTATCACAGCTAATTTGAATACAAAGGTTTGTTTCCTCTACGTGTGCAAGATGTGGTTCTTTCACCCCTATACACGTATCTATTCTTCTTCGCATCCTTTCCCCATGTCGGTTATGACCCAATGTTGAGTAGTGTTCTCCTGCTATTCCGTAGGTGTTTGGTGATTATATATTTCGTGTGGTTTGTATATCTCTGTTAACCCCAATATCGTAGTGTATCCAATCCTCACACCATTCCATTTGGTGAACAATAAGTTTTTTAATGAATCTGTGGTTGCCTTTCTCTGTGGAATTATCTTCATTGGTATCAATTTTTAGGTAACACCTAAAAGTGACATGATAGGATATGTGTCTTTTGCTTTCTCACTTACTACAAGTTCCGTGGTTACTTCTAAACTCGCCTATGGTGCTGCAAATGGCATTGTTTCATTTTTTCACTAGCGAATATTCCATCTGTATATGTTGCAGTTCTTTTTGTCCACCCATCTGTTGGTGGACTTTTTGGTTACTTCCATATCTTGGCTATTGTAATACTGTGCAAAGCAGATTTGCCTGCCTGTGTCTTTCCAATTATGTCTTGTTAGATTATACGTCCAGGAATGGGCCTGCTGGATCATATCGTAGCTCAATGTATACCTTTTATAGGCACCTCCATTCTGTTCTCATTAGTGGCTCTTTACAAGGTACGTCCCACTTAATGTTGAGGGTATGCATTTCTCCACAACACCTTCAGCATCTGTTGTTTGTAGTTTTCTTGCTGATGGTTATTCTGACCAGTGTGAGCTGATACCTCTTTGTGGTTGAATTTGCATGTGTCTCGTAATCCATTGAAATTGAGCTTTAAAGCATGTCCTTTTTATTTTTCAAGCTGTGATTACTGCTTAGTTCTTCAGAGAGTTTTCTTAAAGTATGTGTCACATTTTGAAGAGTTTTGGCCATTACCTCACTCAAACATTTTGAGGGCAGGTTTCATTTACAGCCCTGCAGTACTTGTTCTTATGAAGTGACCATTAGCACAGGCTTTGAAGCTGCTTTTGCAGGTTATGGCCAGAGGGCGGCAGCCTTTCTATGTTCCCCACCCTGGTAACTGGGGAAAAAGTCCTTCCAGCCTGGGGTGTTCCTCAGTTATAAATTAGAGTGGAATGTGCCCAGATAAACCCACAAATGCTGATGTTTCCTTACTTTTGTTTGTTTTCTAAATTAAAGTTATATTTTTTACTGAAGTAATATTCCATTTTGTGCATGGACCACTGCTTCTTGGTGCCTTCCTCGGCTGAGGGACATTTTCGTGGCTTCCAGGTGTTGGCTATGGTAAATATTGCTGGAGTGCAGGCTTGCCAGCCTGAGACTCTTAGATTCTCATTTTCTCAGGGGATAGGCCCAGCAGTGCGTGTGATTGATTGACTGGTAGCACAGTGTTTCCCTTTTCAGAGCACCTCCTTTGTGTTTTCATTAGTGGCTCTTACGACGTCCCCCTTAGAACTGAGGGTACGCATTTCTCCACAGTCCCTTCGGCATTTACTGTTGGCAGCATTTTTGCTAATGGCCCTTCCGACGGCTGTGAGCTGGTAGTTTCTTGTAATTTGGGTTTGCATGTCTTTAAAAATTCCTAAAATTCATCATTATTATATGCCTTTATCTTTTCTGTTAAAAAAATGAAAAAAATTGTGAGTACAATAGAAGTCTTGAAATCGTCTTCTTGCAAGGTTGCCCTCTTTTGAATTTTTTCGTCGATTTTCCACCCCAGGATCATTTCGGAGGGCAAGTGTCATTTACAGAAGTGCAAGTTTGGTGAACATTTAGTGACCTTTAGCAATGGGCTTAAAGCTGCTGTTTTGGGAAATGGCCACAAGGAGGAAGCATTACTCCATTCCCAAACCTGGGCACGAGGGCAGCCGAGCCTTTCTGGATGTCGTGTTCCTAGGTTGTAAATTAGAATGGAATGTGCCAGGAGAAACCCCCATAAGTTTATGTCTCATTACTTCTTCTTGGTTTTTAAAATTTTTTAATCGGGGTAAAGATTAGAATATTGTTTGCCCTGGGTGTACACAATCTGGTTCATTTGTACATTATATATGTCTATTCACGTACAGATCCTCTTCCCATGGAAAATATTACAGAGTGTTCCGTAGACCTCCCTTGCTAGATGGTCGGTCCTTTTGAGCTATGTATATAATATATATTGGTATATGTATACTACCACTAATCTTGATTTATCCCCCCACCTTTCCTTTCAGATGAGCATAGCTTGTTGTCTAAGTCTGTGAGTGTCTTTCTCTGTGGAAATATGTTCATTTGTGTCAGTCATTAGATAACGCCTATAAGTGATATCACAGGATGTAGGTCTTTTGCTTTCCGACTTACCCCATGTTTTGTGACTATCTCCAGGCTCATCTGCGGTGCCTCAAAGAGCAGTGTTTCATTGTTTTCCATGGCTAATATTCCACTGTGTACATGGACCACTTCTGCTTTATCCTTTCACCTGTGGATGGACATCTTGGTTGCTTCACTGTCTTGGATATTGTGAAGAAGACGGCACTGCAGCTGTTGCAGCCTTCGTCTTCTCGATCCTGGTTTTCTCAGGTGAGAGGCCCAGTGGTGAACCTGCTGGATTGAATGGTACCTCAATTTTTACTTTCAAACGCAGCTCCTTTCTGTTCTCATTATTGGCTCTTACCACTTTACATCTCTCCAGCAGGTAGAGGGTACACAGTTCTCTAAAACCCCTTCAGCATTTATTGTTTGCAGACTTTTTGCTGATGGTCAGTCGACTAGTGTGAGTTGAAAGCTCCTTGTAGATTTTATTACATGAGTCTAATAGTTCCCGAGGTTGAGCTTTTATCCATTTTCCTTTGTTTTCAAAGAGGGTGAGTAAAACGTAACTCTATATACTACCTTCTTGAAAAATTTGCCTGTTTTGCATTTTTTTGTCCATTCCCTACTTCAGCACAATTTTTTTACGGCAGGTGTCCTTTACAGCCCTGAGTCCTTGAGAATGTTAAGTGAACATTAGCTGTGGGTTGAAAGCCGCTCTTGTGGGAAACGGCCACAAGGCGGCAGCATTTCTCCTTATCCAAATCTGGTTACTAGCGCAACAGAGACTTGATGGAATTGGTGCTCTAGGTTGTAAATTAGAACGGAATGTGCCCGGAAAAAGCCCTTTTAGTATATGTCTCAGTACTTCTTGTTCGTCTTTTTAACTTAATTTTATATTTTATCACAGCTAATTTGAATACAAAGGTTTGTTTCCTCTACGTGTGCAAGATGTGGTTCTTTCACCCCTATACACGTATCTATTCTTCTTCGCATCCTTTCCCCATGTCGGTTATGACCCAATGTTGAGTAGTGTTCTCCTGCTATTCCGTAGGTGTTTGGTGATTATATATTTCGTGTGGTTTGTATATCTCTGTTAACCCCAATATCGTAGTGTATCCAATCCTCACACCATTCCATTTGGTGAACAATAAGTTTTTTAATGAATCTGTGGTTGCCTTTCTCTGTGGAATTATCTTCATTGGTATCAATTTTTAGGTAACACCTAAAAGTGACATGATAGGATATGTGTCTTTTGCTTTCTCACTTACTACAAGTTCCGTGGTTACTTCTAAACTCGCCTATGGTGCTGCAAATGGCATTGTTTCATTTTTTCACTAGCGAATATTCCATCTGTATATGTTGCAGTTCTTTTTGTCCACCCATCTGTTGGTGGACTTTTTGGTTACTTCCATATCTTGGCTATTGTAATACTGTGCAAAGCAGATTTGCCTGCCTGTGTCTTTCCAATTATGTCTTGTTAGATTATACGTCCAGGAATGGGCCTGCTGGATCATATCGTAGCTCAATGTATACCTTTTATAGGCACCTCCATTCTGTTCTCATTAGTGGCTCTTTACAAGGTACGTCCCACTTAATGTTGAGGGTATGCATTTCTCCACAACACCTTCAGCATCTGTTGTTTGTAGTTTTCTTGCTGATGGTTATTCTGACCAGTGTGAGCTGATACCTCTTTGTGGTTGAATTTGCATGTGTCTCGTAATCCATTGAAATTGAGCTTTAAAGCATGTCCTTTTTATTTTTCAAGCTGTGATTACTGCTTAGTTCTTCAGAGAGTTTTCTTAAAGTATGTGTCACATTTTGAAGAGTTTTGGCCATTACCTCACTCAAACATTTTGAGGGCAGGTTTCATTTACAGCCCTGCAGTACTTGTTCTTATGAAGTGACCATTAGCACAGGCTTTGAAGCTGCTTTTGCAGGTTATGGCCAGAGGGCGGCAGCCTTTCTATGTTCCCCACCCTGGTAACTGGGGAAAAAGTCCTTCCAGCCTGGGGTGTTCCTCAGTTATAAATTAGAGTGGAATGTGCCCAGATAAACCCACAAATGCTGATGTTTCCTTACTTTTGTTTGTTTTCTAAATTAAAGTTATATTTTTTACTGAAGTAATATTCCATTTTGTGCATGGACCACTGCTTCTTGGTGCCTTCCTCGGCTGAGGGACATTTTCGTGGCTTCCAGGTGTTGGCTATGGTAAATATTGCTGGAGTGCAGGCTTGCCAGCCTGAGACTCTTAGATTCTCATTTTCTCAGGGGATAGGCCCAGCAGTGCGTGTGATTGATTGACTGGTAGCACAGTGTTTCCCTTTTCAGAGCACCTCCTTTGTGTTTTCATTAGTGGCTCTTACGACGTCCCCCTTAGAACTGAGGGTACGCATTTCTCCACAGTCCCTTCGGCATTTACTGTTGGCAGCATTTTTGCTAATGGCCCTTCCGACGGCTGTGAGCTGGTAGTTTCTTGTAATTTGGGTTTGCATGTCTTTAAAAATTCCTAAAATTCATCATTATTATATGCCTTTATCTTTTCTGTTAAAAAAATGAAAAAAATTGTGAGTACAATAGAATTCTTGAAATCGTCTTCTTGCAAGGTTGCCCTCTTTTGAATTTTTTCGTCGATTTTCCACCCCAGGATCATTTCGGAGGGCAAGTGTCATTTACAGAACTGCAAGTTTGGTGAACATTTAGTGACCTTTAGCAATGGGCTTAAAGCTGCTGTTTTGGGAAATGGCCACAAGGAGGAAGCATTACTCCATTCCCAAACCTGGGCACGAGGGCAGCCGAGCCTTTCTGGATGTCGTGTTCCTAGGTTGTAAATTAGAATGGAATGTGCCAGGAGAAACCCCCATAAGTTTATGTCTCATTACTTCTTCTTGGTTTTTAAAATTTTTTAATCGGGGTAAAGATTAGAATATTGTTTGCCCTGGGTGTACACAATCTGGTTCATTTGTACATTATATATGTCTATTCACGTACAGATCCTCTTCCCATGGAAAATATTACAGAGTGTTCCGTAGACCTCCCTTGCTAGATGGTCGGTCCTTTTGAGCTATGTATATAATATATATTGGTATATGTATACTACCACTAATCTTGATTTATCCCCCCACCTTTCCTTTCAGATGAGCATAGCTTGTTGTCTAAGTCTGTGAGTGTCTTTCTCTGTGGAAATATGTTCATTTGTGTCAGTCATTAGATAACGCCTATAAGTGATATCACAGGATGTAGGTCTTTTGCTTTCCGACTTACCCCATGTTTTGTGACTATCTCCAGGCTCATCTGCGGTGCCTCAAAGAGCAGTGTTTCATTGTTTTCCATGGCTAATATTCCACTGTGTACATGGACCACTTCTGCTTTATCCTTTCACCTGTGGATGGACATCTTGGTTGCTTCACTGTCTTGGATATTGTGAAGAAGACGGCACTGCAGCTGTTGCAGCCTTCGTCTTCTCGATCCTGGTTTTCTCAGGTGAGAGGCCCAGTGGTGAACCTGCTGGATTGAATGGTACCTCAATTTTTACTTTCAAACGCAGCTCCTTTCTGTTCTCATTATTGGCTCTTACCACTTTACATCTCTCCAGCAGGTAGAGGGTACACAGTTCTCTAAAACCCCTTCAGCATTTATTGTTTGCAGACTTTTTGCTGATGGTCAGTCGACTAGTGTGAGTTGAAAGCTCCTTGTAGATTTTATTACATGAGTCTAATAGTTCCCGAGGTTGAGCTTTTATCCATTTTCCTTTGTTTTCAAAGAGGGTGAGTAAAACGTAACTCTATATACTACCTTCTTGAAAAATTTGCCTGTTTTGCATTTTTTTGTCCATTCCCTACTTCAGCACAATTTTTTTACGGCAGGTGTCCTTTACAGCCCTGAGTCCTTGAGAATGTTAAGTGAACATTAGCTGTGGGTTGAAAGCCGCTCTTGTGGGAAACGGCCACAAGGCGGCAGCATTTCTCCTTATCCAAATCTGGTTACTAGCGCAACAGAGACTTGATGGAATTGGTGCTCTAGGTTGTAAATTAGAACGGAATGTGCCCGGAAAAAGCCCTTTTAGTATATGTCTCAGTACTTCTTGTTCGTCTTTTTAACTTAATTTTATATTTTATCACAGCTAATTTGAATACAAAGGTTTGTTTCCTCTACGTGTGCAAGATGTGGTTCTTTCACCCCTATACACGTATCTATTCTTCTTCGCATCCTTTCCCCATGTCGGTTATGACCCAATGTTGAGTAGTGTTCTCCTGCTATTCCGTAGGTGTTTGGTGATTATATATTTCGTGTGGTTTGTATATCTCTGTTAACCCCAATATCGTAGTGTATCCAATCCTCACACCATTCCATTTGGTGAACAATAAGTTTTTTAATGAATCTGTGGTTGCCTTTCTCTGTGGAATTATCTTCATTGGTATCAATTTTTAGGTAACACCTAAAAGTGACATGATAGGATATGTGTCTTTTGCTTTCTCACTTACTACAAGTTCCGTGGTTACTTCTAAACTCGCCTATGGTGCTGCAAATGGCATTGTTTCATTTTTTCACTAGCGAATATTCCATCTGTATATGTTGCAGTTCTTTTTGTCCACCCATCTGTTGGTGGACTTTTTGGTTACTTCCATATCTTGGCTATTGTAATACTGTGCAAAGCAGATTTGCCTGCCTGTGTCTTTCCAATTATGTCTTGTTAGATTATACGTCCAGGAATGGGCCTGCTGGATCATATCGTAGCTCAATGTATACCTTTTATAGGCACCTCCATTCTGTTCTCATTAGTGGCTCTTTACAAGGTACGTCCCACTTAATGTTGAGGGTATGCATTTCTCCACAACACCTTCAGCATCTGTTGTTTGTAGTTTTCTTGCTGATGGTTATTCTGACCAGTGTGAGCTGATACCTCTTTGTGGTTGAATTTGCATGTGTCTCGTAATCCATTGAAATTGAGCTTTAAAGCATGTCCTTTTTATTTTTCAAGCTGTGATTACTGCTTAGTTCTTCAGAGAGTTTTCTTAAAGTATGTGTCACATTTTGAAGAGTTTTGGCCATTACCTCACTCAAACATTTTGAGGGCAGGTTTCATTTACAGCCCTGCAGTACTTGTTCTTATGAAGTGACCATTAGCACAGGCTTTGAAGCTGCTTTTGCAGGTTATGGCCAGAGGGCGGCAGCCTTTCTATGTTCCCCACCCTGGTAACTGGGGAAAAAGTCCTTCCAGCCTGGGGTGTTCCTCAGTTATAAATTAGAGTGGAATGTGCCCAGATAAACCCACAAATGCTGATGTTTCCTTACTTTTGTTTGTTTTCTAAATTAAAGTTATATTTTTTACTGAAGTAATATTCCATTTTGTGCATGGACCACTGCTTCTTGGTGCCTTCCTCGGCTGAGGGACATTTTCGTGGCTTCCAGGTGTTGGCTATGGTAAATATTGCTGGAGTGCAGGCTTGCCAGCCTGAGACTCTTAGATTCTCATTTTCTCAGGGGATAGGCCCAGCAGTGCGTGTGATTGATTGACTGGTAGCACAGTGTTTCCCTTTTCAGAGCACCTCCTTTGTGTTTTCATTAGTGGCTCTTACGACGTCCCCCTTAGAACTGAGGGTACGCATTTCTCCACAGTCCCTTCGGCATTTACTGTTGGCAGCATTTTTGCTAATGGCCCTTCCGACGGCTGTGAGCTGGTAGTTTCTTGTAATTTGGGTTTGCATGTCTTTAAAAATTCCTAAAATTCATCATTATTATATGCCTTTATCTTTTCTGTTAAAAAAATGAAAAAAATTGTGAGTACAATAGAAGTCTTGAAATCGTCTTCTTGCAAGGTTGCCCTCTTTTGAATTTTTTTGGTCGATTTCCCACCCCAGGATCATTTCGGAGGGCAAGTGTCATTTACAGAAGTGCAAGTTTGGTGAACATTTAGTGACCTTTAGCAATGGGTTTAAAGCTGCTGTTTTGGGAAATGGCCACAAGGAGGAAGCATTACTCCATTCCCAAACCTGGGCACGAGGGCAGCCGAGCCTTTCTGGATGTCGTGTTCCTAGGTTGTAAATTAGAATGGAATGTGCCAGGAGAAACCCCCATAAGTTTATGTCTCATTACTTCTTCTTGGTTTTTAAAATTTTTTAATCGGGGTAAAGATTAGAATATTGTTTGCCCTGGGTGTACACAATCTGGTTCATTTGTACATTATATATGTCTATACACGTACAGATCCTCTTCCCATGGAAAATATTACAGAGTGTTCCGTAGACCTCCCTTGCTAGATGGTCGGTCTCTTTGAGCTATGTATATAATATATATTGGTATATGTATACTACCACTAATCTTGATTTATCCCCCCACCTTTCCTTTCAGATGAGCATAGCTTGTTTTCTAAGTCTGTGAGTGTCTTTCTCTGTGGAAATATGTTCATTTGTGTCAATCATTAGATAACGCCTGTAAGTGATATCATAGGATGTAGGTCTTTTGCTTTCCGACTTACCCCATGTTTTGTGACTATCTCCAGGCTCATCTGCGGTGCCTCAAAGAGCAGTGTTTCATTGTTTTCCATGGCTAATATTCCACTGTGTACATGGACCACTTCTGCTTTATCCTTTCACCTGTGGATGGACATCTTGGTTGCTTCACTGTCTTGGATATTGTGAAGAAGACTGCACTGCAGCTGTTGCAGCCTTCGTCTTCTCGATCCTGGTTTTCTCAGGTGAGAGGCCCAGTGGTGAACCTGCTGGATTGAATGGTACCTCAATTTTTACTTTCAAACGCAGCTCCTTTCTGTTCTCATTATTGGCTCTTACCACTTTACATCTCTCCAGCAGGTAGAGGGTACACAGTTCTCTAAAACCCCTTCAGCATTTATTGTTTGCAGACTTTTTGCTGATGGTCAGTCGACTAGTGTGAGTTGAAAGCTCCTTGTAGATTTTATTACATGAGTCTAATAGTTCCCGAGGTTGAGCTTTTATCCATTTTCCTTTGTTTTCAAAGAGGGTGAGTAAAACGTAACTCTATATACTACCTTCTTGAAAAATTTGCCTGTTTTGCATTTTTTTGTCCATTCCCTACTTCAGCACAATTTTTTTACGGCAGGTGTCCTTTACAGCCCTGAGTCCTTGAGAATGTTAAGTGAACATTAGCTGTGGGTTGAAAGCCGCTCTTGTGGGAAACGGCCACAAGGCGGCAGCATTTCTCCTTATCCAAATCTGGTTACTAGCGCAACAGAGACTTGATGGAATTGGTGCTCTAGGTTGTAAATTAGAACGGAATGTGCCCGGAAAAAGCCCTTTTAGTATATGTCTCAGTACTTCTTGTTCGTCTTTTTAACTTAATTTTATATTTTATCACAGCTAATTTGAATACAAAGGTTTGTTTCCTCTACGTGTGCAAGATGTGGTTCTTTCACCCCTATACACGTATCTATTCTTCTTCGCATCCTTTCCCCATGTCGGTTATGACCCAATGTTGAGTAGTGTTCTCCTGCTATTCCGTAGGTGTTTGGTGATTATATATTTCGTGTGGTTTGTATATCTCTGTTAACCCCAATATCGTAGTGTATCCAATCCTCACACCATTCCATTTGGTGAACAATAAGTTTTTTAATGAATCTGTGGTTGCCTTTCTCTGTGGAATTATCTTCATTGGTATCAATTTTTAGGTAACACCTAAAAGTGACATGATAGGATATGTGTCTTTTGCTTTCTCACTTACTACAAGTTCCGTGGTTACTTCTAAACTCGCCTATGGTGCTGCAAATGGCATTGTTTCATTTTTTCACTAGCGAATATTCCATCTGTATATGTTGCAGTTCTTTTTGTCCACCCATCTGTTGGTGGACTTTTTGGTTACTTCCATATCTTGGCTATTGTAATACTGTGCAAAGCAGATTTGCCTGCCTGTGTCTTTCCAATTATGTCTTGTTAGATTATACGTCCAGGAATGGGCCTGCTGGATCATATCGTAGCTCAATGTATACCTTTTATAGGCACCTCCATTCTGTTCTCATTAGTGGCTCTTTACAAGGTACGTCCCACTTAATGTTGAGGGTATGCATTTCTCCACAACACCTTCAGCATCTGTTGTTTGTAGTTTTCTTGCTGATGGTTATTCTGACCAGTGTGAGCTGATACCTCTTTGTGGTTGAATTTGCATGTGTCTCGTAATCCATTGAAATTGCGCTTTAAAGCATGTCCTTTTTATTTTTCAAGCTGTGATTACTGCTTAGTTCTTCAGAGAGTTTTCTTAAAGTATGTGTCACATTTTGAAGAGTTTTGGCCATTACCTCACTCAAACATTTTGAGGGCAGGTTTCATTTACAGCCCTGCAGTACTTGTTCTTATGAAGTGACCATTAGCACAGGCTTTGAAGCTGCTTTTGCAGGTTATGGCCAGAGGGCGGCAGCCTTTCTATGTTCCCCACCCTGGTAACTGGGGAAAAAGTCCTTCCAGCCTGGGGTGTTCCTCAGTTATAAATTAGAGTGGAATGTGCCCAGATAAACCCACAAATGCTGATGTTTCCTTACTTTTGTTTGTTTTCTAAATTAAAGTTATATTTTTTACTGAAGTAATATTCCATTTTGTGCATGGACCACTGCTTCTTGGTGCCTTCCTCGGCTGAGGGACATTTTCGTGGCTTCCAGGTGTTGGCTATGGTAAATATTGCTGGAGTGCAGGCTTGCCAGCCTGAGACTCTTAGATTCTCATTTTCTCAGGGGATAGGCCCAGCAGTGCGTGTGATTGATTGACTGGTAGCACAGTGTTTCCCTTTTCAGAGCACCTCCTTTGTGTTTTCATTAGTGGCTCTTACGACGTCCCCCTTAGAACTGAGGGTACGCATTTCTCCACAGTCCCTTCGGCATTTACTGTTGGCAGCATTTTTGCTAATGGCCCTTCCGACGGCTGTGAGCTGGTAGTTTCTTGTAATTTGGGTTTGCATGTCTTTAAAAATTCCTAAAATTCATCATTATTATATGCCTTTATCTTTTCTGTTAAAAAAATGAAAAAAATTGTGAGTACAATAGAAGTCTTGAAATCGTCTTCTTGCAAGGTTGCCCTCTTTTGAATTTTTTCGTCGATTTTCCACCCCAGGATCATTTCGGAGGGCAAGTGTCATTTACAGAACTGTAAGTTTGGTGAACATTTAGTGACCTTTAGCAATGGGTTTAAAGCTGCTGTTTTGGGAAATGGCCACAAGGAGGAAGCATTACTCCATTCCCAAACCTGGGCACGAGGGCAGCCGAGCCTTTCTGGATGTCGTGTTCCTAGGTTGTAAATTAGAATGGAATGTGCCAGGAGAAACCCCCATAAGTTTATGTCTCATTACTTCTTCTTGGTTTTTAAAATTTTTTAATCGGGGTAAAGATTAGAATATTGTTTGCCCTGGGTGTACACAATCTGGTTCATTTGTACATTATATATGTCTATTCACGTACAGATCCTCTTCCCATGGAAAATATTACAGAGTGTTCCGTAGACCTCCCTTGCTAGATGGTCGGTCCTTTTGAGCTATGTATATAATATATATTGGTATATGTATACTACCACTAATCTTGATTTATCCCCCCACCTTTCCTTTCAGATGAGCATAGCTTGTTGTCTAAGTCTGTGAGTGTCTTTCTCTGTGGAAATATGTTCATTTGTGTCAGTCATTAGATAACGCCTATAAGTGATATCACAGGATGTAGGTCTTTTGCTTTCCGACTTACCCCATGTTTTGTGACTATCTCCAGGCTCATCTGCGGTGCCTCAAAGAGCAGTGTTTCATTGTTTTCCATGGCTAATATTCCACTGTGTACATGGACCACTTCTGCTTTATCCTTTCACCTGTGGATGGACATCTTGGTTGCTTCACTGTCTTGGATATTGTGAATAAGACTGCACTGCAGCTGTTGCAGCCTTCGTCTTCTCGATCCTGGTTTTCTCAGGTGAGAGGCCCAGTGGTGAACCT
The DNA here is from genome assembly GCF_965194805.1 of Balaenoptera borealis. Lineage (NCBI taxonomy): Eukaryota > Metazoa > Chordata > Mammalia > Artiodactyla > Balaenopteridae > Balaenoptera > Balaenoptera borealis. The sequence continues at coordinate 170,011 of NW_028123022.1, read as the reverse complement.
GCTGGATTGAATGGTACCTCAATTTTTACTTTCAAACGCAGCTCCTTTCTGTTCTCATTATTGGCTCTTACCACTTTACATCTCTCCAGCAGGTAGAGGGTACACAGTTCTCTAAAACCCCTTCAGCATTTATTGTTTGCAGACTTTTTGCTGATGGTCAGTCGACTAGTGTGAGTTGAAAGCTCCTTGTAGATTTTATTACATGAGTCTAATAGTTCCCGAGGTTGAGCTTTTATCCATTTTCCTTTGTTTTCAAAGAGGGTGAGTAAAACGTAACTCTATATACTACCTTCTTGAAAAATTTGCCTGTTTTGCATTTTTTTGTCCATTCCCTACTTCAGCACAATTTTTTTACGGCAGGTGTCCTTTACAGCCCTGAGTCCTTGAGAATGTTAAGTGAACATTAGCTGTGGGTTGAAAGCCGCTCTTGTGGGAAACGGCCACAAGGCGGCAGCATTTCTCCTTATCCAAATCTGGTTACTAGCGCAACAGAGACTTGATGGAATTGGTGCTCTAGGTTGTAAATTAGAACGGAATGTGCCCGGAAAAAGCCCTTTTAGTATATGTCTCAGTACTTCTTGTTCGTCTTTTTAACTTAATTTTATATTTTATCACAGCTAATTTGAATACAAAGGTTTGTTTCCTCTACGTGTGCAAGATGTGGTTCTTTCACCCCTATACACGTATCTATTCTTCTTCGCATCCTTTCCCCATGTCGGTTATGACCCAATGTTGAGTAGTGTTCTCCTGCTATTCCGTAGGTGTTTGGTGATTATATATTTCGTGTGGTTTGTATATCTCTGTTAACCCCAATATCGTAGTGTATCCAATCCTCACACCATTCCATTTGGTGAACAATAAGTTTTTTAATGAATCTGTGGTTGCCTTTCTCTGTGGAATTATCTTCATTGGTATCAATTTTTAGGTAACACCTAAAAGTGACATGATAGGATATGTGTCTTTTGCTTTCTCACTTACTACAAGTTCCGTGGTTACTTCTAAACTCGCCTATGGTGCTGCAAATGGCATTGTTTCATTTTTTCACTAGCGAATATTCCATCTGTATATGTTGCAGTTCTTTTTGTCCACCCATCTGTTGGTGGACTTTTTGGTTACTTCCATATCTTGGCTATTGTAATACTGTGCAAAGCAGATTTGCCTGCCTGTGTCTTTCCAATTATGTCTTGTTAGATTATACGTCCAGGAATGGGCCTGCTGGATCATATCGTAGCTCAATGTATACCTTTTATAGGCACCTCCATTCTGTTCTCATTAGTGGCTCTTTACAAGGTACGTCCCACTTAATGTTGAGGGTATGCATTTCTCCACAACACCTTCAGCATCTGTTGTTTGTAGTTTTCTTGCTGATGGTTATTCTGACCAGTGTGAGCTGATACCTCTTTGTGGTTGAATTTGCATGTGTCTCGTAATCCATTGAAATTGAGCTTTAAAGCATGTCCTTTTTATTTTTTTAAGCTGTGATTACTGCTTAGTTCTTCAGAGAGTTTTCTTAAAGTATGTGTCACATTTTGAAGAGTTTTGGCCATTACCTCACTCAAACATTTTGAGGGCAGGTTTCATTTACAGCCCTGCAGTACTTGTTCTTATGAAGTGACCATTAGCACAGGCTTTGAAGCTGCTTTTGCAGGTTATGGCCAGAGGGCGGCAGCCTTTCTATGTTCCCCACCCTGGTAACTGGGGAAAAAGTCCTTCCAGCCTGGGGTGTTCCTCAGTTATAAATTAGAGTGGAATGTGCCCAGATAAACCCACAAATGCTGATGTTTCCTTACTTTTGTTTGTTTTCTAAATTAAAGTTATATTTTTTACTGAAGTAATATTCCATTTTGTGCATGGACCACTGCTTCTTGGTGCCTTCCTCGGCTGAGGGACATTTTCGTGGCTTCCAGGTGTTGGCTATGGTAAATATTGCTGGAGTGCAGGCTTGCCAGCCTGAGACTCTTAGATTCTCATTTTCTCAGGGGATAGGCCCAGCAGTGCGTGTGATTGATTGACTGGTAGCACAGTGTTTCCCTTTTCAGAGCACCTCCTTTGTGTTTTCATTAGTGGCTCTTACGACGTCCCCCTTAGAACTGAGGGTACGCATTTCTCCACAGTCCCTTCGGCATTTACTGTTGGCAGCATTTTTGCTAATGGCCCTTCCGACGGCTGTGAGCTGGTAGTTTCTTGTAATTTGGGTTTGCATGTCTTTAAAAATTCCTAAAATTCATCATTATTATATGCCTTTATCTTTTCTGTTAAAAAAATGAAAAAAATTGTGAGTACAATAGAAGTCTTGAAATCGTCTTCTTGCAAGGTTGCCCTCTTTTGAATTTTTTGGTCGATTTTCCACCCCAGGATCATTTCGGAGGGCAAGTGTCATTTACAGAAGTGCAAGTTTGGTGAACATTTAGTGACCTTTAGCAATGGGCTTAAAGCTGCTGTTTTGGGAAATGGCCACAAGGAGGAAGCATTACTCCATTCCCAAACCTGGGCACGAGGGCAGCCGAGCCTTTCTGGATGTCGTGTTCCTAGGTTGTAAATTAGAATGGAATGTGCCAGGAGAAACCCCCATAAGTTTATGTCTCATTACTTCTTCTTGGTTTTTAAAATTTTTTAATCGGGGTAAAGATTAGAATATTGTTTGCCCTGGGTGTACACAATCTGGTTCATTTGTACATTATATATGTCTATTCACGTACAGATCCTCTTCCCATGGAAAATATTACAGAGTGTTCCGTAGACCTCCCTTGCTAGATGGTCGGTCTTTTTGAGCTATGTATATAATATATATTGGTATATGTATACTACCACTAATCTTGATTTATCCCCCCACCTTTCCTTTCAGATGAGCATAGCTTGTTGTCTAAGTCTGTGAGTGTCTTTCTCTGTGGAAATATGTTCATTTGTGTCAGTCATTAGATAACGCCTATAAGTGATATCACAGGATGTAGGTCTTTTGCTTTCCGACTTACCCCATGTTTTGTGACTATCTCCAGGCTCATCTGCGGTGCCTCAAAGAGCAGTGTTTCATTGTTTTCCATGGCTAATATTCCACTGTGTACATGGACCACTTCTGCTTTATCCTTTCACCTGTGGATGGACATCTTGGTTGCTTCACTGTCTTGGATATTGTGAATAAGACTGCACTGCAGCTGTTGCAGCCTTCGTCTTCTCGATCCTGGTTTTCTCAGGTGAGAGGCCCAGTGGTGAACCTGCTGGATTGAATGGTACCTCAATTTTTACTTTCAAACGCAGCTCCTTTCTGTTCTCATTATTGGCTCTTACCACTTTACATCTCTCCAGCAGGTAGAGGGTACACAGTTCTCTAAAACCCCTTCAGCATTTATTGTTTGCAGACTTTTTGCTGATGGTCAGTCGACTAGTGTGAGTTGAAAGCTCCTTGTAGATTTTATTACATGAGTCTAATAGTTCCCGAGGTTGAGCTTTTATCCATTTTCCTTTGTTTTCAAAGAGGGTGAGTAAAACGTAACTCTATATACTACCTTCTTGAAAAATTTGCCTGTTTTGCATTTTTTTGTCCATTCCCTACTTCAGCACAATTTTTTTACGGCAGGTGTCCTTTACAGCCCTGAGTCCTTGAGAATGTTAAGTGAACATTAGCTGTGGGTTGAAAGCCGCTCTTGTGGGAAACGGCCACAAGGCGGCAGCATTTCTCCTTATCCAAATCTGGTTACTAGCGCAACAGAGACTTGATGGAATTGGTGCTCTAGGTTGTAAATTAGAACGGAATGTGCCCGGAAAAAGCCCTTTTAGTATATGTCTCAGTACTTCTTGTTCGTCTTTTTAACTTAATTTTATATTTTATCACAGCTAATTTGAATACAAAGGTTTGTTTCCTCTACGTGTGCAAGATGTGGTTCTTTCACCCCTATACACGTATCTATTCTTCTTCGCATCCTTTCCCCATGTCGGTTATGACCCAATGTTGAGTAGTGTTCTCCTGCTATTCCGTAGGTGTTTGGTGATTATATATTTCGTGTGGTTTGTATATCTCTGTTAACCCCAATATCGTAGTGTATCCAATCCTCACACCATTCCATTTGGTGAACAATAAGTTTTTTAATGAATCTGTGGTTGCCTTTCTCTGTGGAATTATCTTCATTGGTATCAATTTTTAGGTAACACCTAAAAGTGACATGATAGGATATGTGTCTTTTGCTTTCTCACTTACTACAAGTTCCGTGGTTACTTCTAAACTCGCCTATGGTGCTGCAAATGGCATTGTTTCATTTTTTCACTAGCGAATATTCCATCTGTATATGTTGCAGTTCTTTTTGTCCACCCATCTGTTGGTGGACTTTTTGGTTACTTCCATATCTTGGCTATTGTAATACTGTGCAAAGCAGATTTGCCTGCCTGTGTCTTTCCAATTATGTCTTGTTAGATTATACGTCCAGGAATGGGCCTGCTGGATCATATCGTAGCTCAATGTATACCTTTTATAGGCACCTCCATTCTGTTCTCATTAGTGGCTCTTTACAAGGTACGTCCCACTTAATGTTGAGGGTATGCATTTCTCCACAACACCTTCAGCATCTGTTGTTTGTAGTTTTCTTGCTGATGGTTATTCTGACCAGTGTGAGCTGATACCTCTTTGTGGTTGAATTTGCATGTGTCTCGTAATCCATTGAAATTGAGCTTTAAAGCATGTCCTTTTTATTTTTTTAAGCTGTGATTACTGCTTAGTTCTTCAGAGAGTTTTCTTAAAGTATGTGTCACATTTTGAAGAGTTTTGGCCATTACCTCACTCAAACATTTTGAGGGCAGGTTTCATTTACAGCCCTGCAGTACTTGTTCTTATGAAGTGACCATTAGCACAGGCTTTGAAGCTGCTTTTGCAGGTTATGGCCAGAGGGCGGCAGCCTTTCTATGTTCCCCACCCTGGTAACTGGGGAAAAAGTCCTTCCAGCCTGGGGTGTTCCTCAGTTATAAATTAGAGTGGAATGTGCCCAGATAAACCCACAAATGCTGATGTTTCCTTACTTTTGTTTGTTTTCTAAATTAAAGTTATATTTTTTACTGAAGTAATATTCCATTTTGTGCATGGACCACTGCTTCTTGGTGCCTTCCTCGGCTGAGGGACATTTTCGTGGCTTCCAGGTGTTGGCTATGGTAAATATTGCTGGAGTGCAGGCTTGCCAGCCTGAGACTCTTAGATTCTCATTTTCTCAGGGGATAGGCCCAGCAGTGCGTGTGATTGATTGACTGGTAGCACAGTGTTTCCCTTTTCAGAGCACCTCCTTTGTGTTTTCATTAGTGGCTCTTACGACGTCCCCCTTAGAACTGAGGGTACGCATTTCTCCACAGTCCCTTCGGCATTTACTGTTGGCAGCATTTTTGCTAATGGCCCTTCCGACGGCTGTGAGCTGGTAGTTTCTTGTAATTTGGGTTTGCATGTCTTTAAAAATTCCTAAAATTCATCATTATTATATGCCTTTATCTTTTCTGTTAAAAAAATGAAAAAAATTGTGAGTACAATAGAAGTCTTGAAATCGTCTTCTTGCAAGGTTGCCCTCTTTTGAATTTTTTTGGTCGATTTCCCACCCCAGGATCATTTCGGAGGGCAAGTGTCATTTACAGAACTGCAAGTTTGGTGAACATTTAGTGACCTTTAGCAATGGGTTTAAAGCTGCTGTTTTGGGAAATGGCCACAAGGAGGAAGCATTACTCCATTCCCAAACCTGGGCACGAGGGCAGCCGAGCCTTTCTGGATGTCGTGTTCCTAGGTTGTAAATTAGAATGGAATGTGCCAGGAGAAACCCCCATAAGTTTATGTCTCATTACTTCTTCTTGGTTTTTAAAATTTTTTAATCGGGGTAAAGATTAGAATATTGTTTGCCCTGGGTGTACACAATCTGGTTCATTTGTACATTATATATGTCTATTCACGTACAGATCCTCTTCCCATGGAAAATATTACAGAGTGTTCCGTAGACCTCCCTTGCTAGATGGTCGGTCTTTTTGAGCTATGTATATAATATATATTGGTATATGTATACTACCACTAATCTTGATTTATCCCCCCACCTTTCCTTTCAGATGAGCATAGCTTGTTTTCTAAGTCTGTGAGTGTCTTTCTCTGTGGAAATATGTTCATTTGTGTCAGTCATTAGATAACGCCTATAAGTGATATCACAGGATGTAGGTCTTTTGCTTTCCGACTTACCCCATGTTTTGTGACTATCTCCAGGCTCATCTGCGGTGCCTCAAAGAGCAGTGTTTCATTGTTTTCCATGGCTAATATTCCACTGTGTACATGGACCACTTCTGCTTTATCCTTTCACCTGTGGATGGACATCTTGGTTGCTTCACTGTCTTGGATATTGTGAATAAGACGGCACTGCAGCTGTTGCAGCCTTCGTCTTCTCGATCCTGGTTTTCTCAGGTGAGAGGCCCAGTGGTGAACCTGCTGGATTGAATGGTACCTCAATTTTTACTTTCAAACGCAGCTCCTTTCTGTTCTCATTATTGGCTCTTACCACTTTACATCTCTCCAGCAGGTAGAGGGTACACAGTTCTCTAAAACCCCTTCAGCATTTATTGTTTGCAGACTTTTTGCTGATGGTCAGTCGACTAGTGTGAGTTGAAAGCTCCTTGTAGATTTTATTACATGAGTCTAATAGTTCCCGAGGTTGAGCTTTTATCCATTTTCCTTTGTTTTCAAAGAGGGTGAGTAAAACGTAACTCTATATACTACCTTCTTGAAAAATTTGCCTGTTTTGCATTTTTTTGTCCATTCCCTACTTCAGCACAATTTTTTTACGGCAGGTGTCCTTTACAGCCCTGAGTCCTTGAGAATGTTAAGTGAACATTAGCTGTGGGTTGAAAGCCGCTCTTGTGGGAAACGGCCACAAGGCGGCAGCATTTCTCCTTATCCAAATCTGGTTACTAGCGCAACAGAGACTTGATGGAATTGGTGCTCTAGGTTGTAAATTAGAACGGAATGTGCCCGGAAAAAGCCCTTTTAGTATATGTCTCAGTACTTCTTGTTCGTCTTTTTAACTTAATTTTATATTTTATCACAGCTAATTTGAATACAAAGGTTTGTTTCCTCTACGTGTGCAAGATGTGGTTCTTTCACCCCTATACACGTATCTATTCTTCTTCGCATCCTTTCCCCATGTCGGTTATGACCCAATGTTGAGTAGTGTTCTCCTGCTATTCCGTAGGTGTTTGGTGATTATATATTTCGTGTGGTTTGTATATCTCTGTTAACCCCAATATCGTAGTGTATCCAATCCTCACACCATTCCATTTGGTGAACAATAAGTTTTTTAATGAATCTGTGGTTGCCTTTCTCTGTGGAATTATCTTCATTGGTATCAATTTTTAGGTAACACCTAAAAGTGACATGATAGGATATGTGTCTTTTGCTTTCTCACTTACTACAAGTTCCGTGGTTACTTCTAAACTCGCCTATGGTGCTGCAAATGGCATTGTTTCATTTTTTCACTAGCGAATATTCCATCTGTATATGTTGCAGTTCTTTTTGTCCACCCATCTGTTGGTGGACTTTTTGGTTACTTCCATATCTTGGCTATTGTAATACTGTGCAAAGCAGATTTGCCTGCCTGTGTCTTTCCAATTATGTCTTGTTAGATTATACGTCCAGGAATGGGCCTGCTGGATCATATCGTAGCTCAATGTATACCTTTTATAGGCACCTCCATTCTGTTCTCATTAGTGGCTCTTTACAAGGTACGTCCCACTTAATGTTGAGGGTATGCATTTCTCCACAACACCTTCAGCATCTGTTGTTTGTAGTTTTCTTGCTGATGGTTATTCTGACCAGTGTGAGCTGATACCTCTTTGTGGTTGAATTTGCATGTGTCTCGTAATCCATTGAAATTGCGCTTTAAAGCATGTCCTTTTTATTTTTCAAGCTGTGATTACTGCTTAGTTCTTCAGAGAGTTTTCTTAAAGTATGTGTCACATTTTGAAGAGTTTTGGCCATTACCTCACTCAAACATTTTGAGGGCAGGTTTCATTTACAGCCCTGCAGTACTTGTTCTTATGAAGTGACCATTAGCACAGGCTTTGAAGCTGCTTTTGCAGGTTATGGCCAGAGGGCGGCAGCCTTTCTATGTTCCCCACCCTGGTAACTGGGGAAAAAGTCCTTCCAGCCTGGGGTGTTCCTCAGTTATAAATTAGAGTGGAATGTGCCCAGATAAACCCACAAATGCTGATGTTTCCTTACTTTTGTTTGTTTTCTAAATTAAAGTTATATTTTTTACTGAAGTAATATTCCATTTTGTGCATGGACCACTGCTTCTTGGTGCCTTCCTCGGCTGAGGGACATTTTCGTGGCTTCCAGGTGTTGGCTATGGTAAATATTGCTGGAGTGCAGGCTTGCCAGCCTGAGACTCTTAGATTCTCATTTTCTCAGGGGATAGGCCCAGCAGTGCGTGTGATTGATTGACTGGTAGCACAGTGTTTCCCTTTTCAGAGCACCTCCTTTGTGTTTTCATTAGTGGCTCTTACGACGTCCCCCTTAGAACTGAGGGTACGCATTTCTCCACAGTCCCTTCGGCATTTACTGTTGGCAGCATTTTTGCTAATGGCCCTTCCGACGGCTGTGAGCTGGTAGTTTCTTGTAATTTGGGTTTGCATGTCTTTAAAAATTCCTAAAATTCATCATTATTATATGCCTTTATCTTTTCTGTTAAAAAAATGAAAAAAATTGTGAGTACAATAGAAGTCTTGAAATCGTCTTCTTGCAAGGTTGCCCTCTTTTGAATTTTTTTGGTCGATTTCCCACCCCAGGATCATTTCGGAGGGCAAGTGTCATTTACAGAACTGCAAGTTTGGTGAACATTTAGTGACCTTTAGCAATGGGTTTAAAGCTGCTGTTTTGGGAAATGGCCACAAGGAGGAAGCATTACTCCATTCCCAAACCTGGGCACGAGGGCAGCCGAGCCTTTCTGGATGTCGTGTTCCTAGGTTGTAAATTAGAATGGAATGTGCCAGGAGAAACCCCCATAAGTTTATGTCTCATTACTTCTTCTTGGTTTTTAAAATTTTTTAATCGGGGTAAAGATTAGAATATTGTTTGCCCTGGGTGTACACAATCTGGTTCATTTGTACATTATATATGTCTATTCACGTACAGATCCTCTTCCCATGGAAAATATTACAGAGTGTTCCGTAGACCTCCCTTGCTAGATGGTCGGTCTTTTTGAGCTATGTATATAATATATATTGGTATATGTATACTACCACTAATCTTGATTTATCCCCCCACCTTTCCTTTCAGATGAGCATAGCTTGTTTTCTAAGTCTGTGAGTGTCTTTCTCTGTGGAAATATGTTCATTTGTGTCAGTCATTAGATAACGCCTATAAGTGATATCACAGGATGTAGGTCTTTTGCTTTCCGACTTACCCCATGTTTTGTGACTATCTCCAGGCTCATCTGCGGTGCCTCAAAGAGCAGTGTTTCATTGTTTTCCATGGCTAATATTCCACTGTGTACATGGACCACTTCTGCTTTATCCTTTCACCTGTGGATGGACATCTTGGTTGCTTCACTGTCTTGGATATTGTGAATAAGACGGCACTGCAGCTGTTGCAGCCTTCGTCTTCTCGATCCTGGTTTTCTCAGGTGAGAGGCCCAGTGGTGAACCTGCTGGATTGAATGGTACCTCAATTTTTACTTTCAAACGCAGCTCCTTTCTGTTCTCATTATTGGCTCTTACCACTTTACATCTCTCCAGCAGGTAGAGGGTACACAGTTCTCTAAAACCCCTTCAGCATTTATTGTTTGCAGACTTTTTGCTGATGGTCAGTCGACTAGTGTGAGTTGAAAGCTCCTTGTAGATTTTATTACATGAGTCTAATAGTTCCCGAGGTTGAGCTTTTATCCATTTTCCTTTGTTTTCAAAGAGGGTGAGTAAAACGTAACTCTATATACTACCTTCTTGAAAAATTTGCCTGTTTTGCATTTTTTTGTCCATTCCCTACTTCAGCACAATTTTTTTACGGCAGGTGTCCTTTACAGCCCTGAGTCCTTGAGAATGTTAAGTGAACATTAGCTGTGGGTTGAAAGCCGCTCTTGTGGGAAACGGCCACAAGGCGGCAGCATTTCTCCTTATCCAAATCTGGTTACTAGCGCAACAGAGACTTGATGGAATTGGTGCTCTAGGTTGTAAATTAGAACGGAATGTGCCCGGAAAAAGCCCTTTTAGTATATGTCTCAGTACTTCTTGTTCGTCTTTTTAACTTAATTTTATATTTTATCACAGCTAATTTGAATACAAAGGTTTGTTTCCTCTACGTGTGCAAGATGTGGTTCTTTCACCCCTATACACGTATCTATTCTTCTTCGCATCCTTTCCCCATGTCGGTTATGACCCAATGTTGAGTAGTGTTCTCCTGCTATTCCGTAGGTGTTTGGTGATTATATATTTCGTGTGGTTTGTATATCTCTGTTAACCCCAATATCGTAGTGTATCCAATCCTCACACCATTCCATTTGGTGAACAATAAGTTTTTTAATGAATCTGTGGTTGCCTTTCTCTGTGGAATTATCTTCATTGGTATCAATTTTTAGGTAACACCTAAAAGTGACATGATAGGATATGTGTCTTTTGCTTTCTCACTTACTACAAGTTCCGTGGTTACTTCTAAACTCGCCTATGGTGCTGCAAATGGCATTGTTTCATTTTTTCACTAGCGAATATTCCATCTGTATATGTTGCAGTTCTTTTTGTCCACCCATCTGTTGGTGGACTTTTTGGTTACTTCCATATCTTGGCTATTGTAATACTGTGCAAAGCAGATTTGCCTGCCTGTGTCTTTCCAATTATGTCTTGTTAGATTATACGTCCAGGAATGGGCCTGCTGGATCATATCGTAGCTCAATGTATACCTTTTATAGGCACCTCCATTCTGTTCTCATTAGTGGCTCTTTACAAGGTACGTCCCACTTAATGTTGAGGGTATGCATTTCTCCACAACACCTTCAGCATCTGTTGTTTGTAGTTTTCTTGCTGATGGTTATTCTGACCAGTGTGAGCTGATACCTCTTTGTGGTTGAATTTGCATGTGTCTCGTAATCCATTGAAATTGCGCTTTAAAGCATGTCCTTTTTATTTTTCAAGCTGTGATTACTGCTTAGTTCTTCAGAGAGTTTTCTTAAAGTATGTGTCACATTTTGAAGAGTTTTGGCCATTACCTCACTCAAACATTTTGAGGGCAGGTTTCATTTACAGCCCTGCAGTACTTGTTCTTATGAAGTGACCATTAGCACAGGCTTTGAAGCTGCTTTTGCAGGTTATGGCCAGAGGGCGGCAGCCTTTCTATGTTCCCCACCCTGGTAACTGGGGAAAAAGTCCTTCCAGCCTGGGGTGTTCCTCAGTTATAAATTAGAGTGGAATGTGCCCAGATAAACCCACAAATGCTGATGTTTCCTTACTTTTGTTTGTTTTCTAAATTAAAGTTATATTTTTTACTGAAGTAATATTCCATTTTGTGCATGGACCACTGCTTCTTGGTGCCTTCCTCGGCTGAGGGACATTTTCGTGGCTTCCAGGTGTTGGCTATGGTAAATATTGCTGGAGTGCAGGCTTGCCAGCCTGAGACTCTTAGATTCTCATTTTCTCAGGGGATAGGCCCAGCAGTGCGTGTGATTGATTGACTGGTAGCACAGTGTTTCCCTTTTCAGAGCACCTCCTTTGTGTTTTCATTAGTGGCTCTTACGACGTCCCCCTTAGAACTGAGGGTACGCATTTCTCCACAGTCCCTTCGGCATTTACTGTTGGCAGCATTTTTGCTAATGGCCCTTCCGACGGCTGTGAGCTGGTAGTTTCTTGTAATTTGGGTTTGCATGTCTTTAAAAATTCCTAAAATTCATCATTATTATATGCCTTTATCTTTTCTGTTAAAAAAATGAAAAAAATTGTGAGTACAATAGAAGTCTTGAAATCGTCTTCTTGCAAGGTTGCCCTCTTTTGAATTTTTTTGGTCGATTTCCCACCCCAGGATCATTTCGGAGGGCAAGTGTCATTTACAGAACTGCAAGTTTGGTGAACATTTAGTGACCTTTAGCAATGGGTTTAAAGCTGCTGTTTTGGGAAATGGCCACAAGGAGGAAGCATTACTCCATTCCCAAACCTGGGCACGAGGGCAGCCGAGCCTTTCTGGATGTCGTGTTCCTAGGTTGTAAATTAGAATGGAATGTGCCAGGAGAAACCCCCATAAGTTTATGTCTCATTACTTCTTCTTGGTTTTTAAAATTTTTTAATCGGGGTAAAGATTAGAATATTGTTTGCCCTGGGTGTACACAATCTGGTTCATTTGTACATTATATATGTCTATACACGTACAGATCCTCTTCCCATGGAAAATATTACAGAGTGTTCCGTAGACCTCCCTTGCTAGATGGTCGGTCTCTTTGAGCTATGTATATAATATATATTGGTATATGTATACTACCACTAATCTTGATTTATCCCCCCACCTTTCCTTTCAGATGAGCATAGCTTGTTTTCTAAGTCTGTGAGTGTCTTTCTCTGTGGAAATATGTTCATTTGTGTCAATCATTAGATAACGCCTGTAAGTGATATCACAGGATGTAGGTCTTTTGCTTTCCGACTTACCCCATGTTTTGTGACTATCTCCAGGCTCATCTGCGGTGCCTCAAAGAGCAGTGTTTCATTGTTTTCCATGGCTAATATTCCACTGTGTACATGGACCACTTCTGCTTTATCCTTTCACCTGTGGATGGACATCTTGGTTGCTTCACTGTCTTGGATATTGTGAATAAGACTGCACTGCAGCTGTTGCAGCCTTCGTCTTCTCGATCCTGGTTTTCTCAGGTGAGAGGCCCAGTGGTGAACCTGCTGGATTGAATGGTACCTCAATTTTTACTTTCAAACGCAGCTCCTTTCTGTTCTCATTATTGGCTCTTACCACTTTACATCTCTCCAGCAGGTAGAGGGTACACAGTTCTCTAAAACCCCTTCAGCATTTATTGTTTGCAGACTTTTTGCTGATGGTCAGTCGACTAGTGTGAGTTGAAAGCTCCTTGTAGATTTTATTACATGAGTCTAATAGTTCCCGAGGTTGAGCTTTTATCCATTTTCCTTTGTTTTCAAAGAGGGTGAGTAAAACGTAACTCTATATACTACCTTCTTGAAAAATTTGCCTGTTTTGCATTTTTTTGTCCATTCCCTACTTCAGCACAATTTTTTTACGGCAGGTGTCCTTTACAGCCCTGAGTCCTTGAGAATGTTAAGTGAACATTAGCTGTGGGTTGAAAGCCGCTCTTGTGGGAAACGGCCACAAGGCGGCAGCATTTCTCCTTATCCAAATCTGGTTACTAGCGCAACAGAGACTTGATGGAATTGGTGCTCTAGGTTGTAAATTAGAACGGAATGTGCCCGGAAAAAGCCCTTTTAGTATATGTCTCAGTACTTCTTGTTCGTCTTTTTAACTTAATTTTATATTTTATCACAGCTAATTTGAATACAAAGGTTTGTTTCCTCTACGTGTGCAAGATGTGGTTCTTTCACCCCTATACACGTATCTATTCTTCTTCGCATCCTTTCCCCATGTCGGTTATGACCCAATGTTGAGTAGTGTTCTCCTGCTATTCCGTAGGTGTTTGGTGATTATATATTTCGTGTGGTTTGTATATCTCTGTTAACCCCAATATCGTAGTGTATCCAATCCTCACACCATTCCATTTGGTGAACAATAAGTTTTTTAATGAATCTGTGGTTGCCTTTCTCTGTGGAATTATCTTCATTGGTATCAATTTTTAGGTAACACCTAAAAGTGACATGATAGGATATGTGTCTTTTGCTTTCTCACTTACTACAAGTTCCGTGGTTACTTCTAAACTCGCCTATGGTGCTGCAAATGGCATTGTTTCATTTTTTCACTAGCGAATATTCCATCTGTATATGTTGCAGTTCTTTTTGTCCACCCATCTGTTGGTGGACTTTTTGGTTACTTCCATATCTTGGCTATTGTAATACTGTGCAAAGCAGATTTGCCTGCCTGTGTCTTTCCAATTATGTCTTGTTAGATTATACGTCCAGGAATGGGCCTGCTGGATCATATCGTAGCTCAATGTATACCTTTTATAGGCACCTCCATTCTGTTCTCATTAGTGGCTCTTTACAAGGTACGTCCCACTTAATGTTGAGGGTATGCATTTCTCCACAACACCTTCAGCATCTGTTGTTTGTAGTTTTCTTGCTGATGGTTATTCTGACCAGTGTGAGCTGATACCTCTTTGTGGTTGAATTTGCATGTGTCTCGTAATCCATTGAAATTGAGCTTTAAAGCATGTCCTTTTTATTTTTCAAGCTGTGATTACTGCTTAGTTCTTCAGAGAGTTTTCTTAAAGTATGTGTCACATTTTGAAGAGTTTTGGCCATTACCTCACTCAAACATTTTGAGGGCAGGTTTCATTTACAGCCCTGCAGTACTTGTTCTTATGAAGTGACCATTAGCACAGGCTTTGAAGCTGCTTTTGCAGGTTATGGCCAGAGGGCGGCAGCCTTTCTATGTTCCCCACCCTGGTAACTGGGGAAAAAGTCCTTCCAGCCTGGGGTGTTCCTCAGTTATAAATTAGAGTGGAATGTGCCCAGATAAACCCACAAATGCTGATGTTTCCTTACTTTTGTTTGTTTTCTAAATTAAAGTTATATTTTTTACTGAAGTAATATTCCATTTTGTGCATGGACCACTGCTTCTTGGTGCCTTCCTCGGCTGAGGGACATTTTCGTGGCTTCCAGGTGTTGGCTATGGTAAATATTGCTGGAGTGCAGGCTTGCCAGCCTGAGACTCTTAGATTCTCATTTTCTCAGGGGATAGGCCCAGCAGTGCGTGTGATTGATTGACTGGTAGCACAGTGTTTCCCTTTTCAGAGCACCTCCTTTGTGTTTTCATTAGTGGCTCTTACGACGTCCCCCTTAGAACTGAGGGTACGCATTTCTCCACAGTCCCTTCGGCATTTACTGTTGGCAGCATTTTTGCTAATGGCCCTTCCGACTGCTGTGAGCTGGTAGTTTCTTGTAATTTGGGTTTGCATGTCTTTAAAAATTCCTAAAATTCATCATTATTATATGCCTTTATCTTTTCTGTTAAAAAAATGAAAAAAATTGTGAGTACAATAGAAGTCTTGAAATCGTCTTCTTGCAAGGTTGCCCTCTTTTGAATTTTTTTGGTCGATTTCCCACCCCAGGATCATTTCGGAGGGCAAGTGTCATTTACAGAAGTGCAAGTTTGGTGAACATTTAGTGACCTTTAGCAATGGGTTTAAAGCTGCTGTTTTGGGAAATGGCCACAAGGAGGAAGCATTACTCCATTCCCAAACCTGGGCACGAGGGCAGCCGAGCCTTTCTGGATGTCGTGTTCCTAGGTTGTAAATTAGAATGGAATGTGCCAGGAGAAACCCCCATAAGTTTATGTCTCATTACTTCTTCTTGGTTTTTAAAATTTTTTAATCGGGGTAAAGATTAGAATATTGTTTGCCCTGGGTGTACACAATCTGGTTCATTTGTACATTATATATGTCTATACACGTACAGATCCTCTTCCCATGGAAAATATTACAGAGTGTTCCGTAGACCTCCCTTGCTAGATGGTCGGTCTCTTTGAGCTATGTATATAATATATATTGGTATATGTATACTACCACTAATCTTGATTTATCCCCCCACCTTTCCTTTCAGATGAGCATAGCTTGTTTTCTAAGTCTGTGAGTGTCTTTCTCTGTGGAAATATGTTCATTTGTGTCAGTCATTAGATAACGCCTATAAGTGATATCACAGGATGTAGGTCTTTTGCTTTCCGACTTACCCCATGTTTTGTGACTATCTCCAGGCTCATCTGCGGTGCCTCAAAGAGCAGTGTTTCATTGTTTTCCATGGCTAATATTCCACTGTGTACATGGACCACTTCTGCTTTATCCTTTCACCTGTGGATGGACATCTTGGTTGCTTCACTGTCTTGGATATTGTGAATAAGACGGCACTGCAGCTGTTGCAGCCTTCGTCTTCTCGATCCTGGTTTTCTCAGGTGAGAGGCCCAGTGGTGAACCTGCTGGATTGAATGGTACCTCAATTTTTACTTTCAAACGCAGCTCCTTTCTGTTCTCATTATTGGCTCTTACCACTTTACATCTCTCCAGCAGGTAGAGGGTACACAGTTCTCTAAAACCCCTTCAGCATTTATTGTTTGCAGACTTTTTGCTGATGGTCAGTCGACTAGTGTGAGTTGAAAGCTCCTTGTAGATTTTATTACATGAGTCTAATAGTTCCCGAGGTTGAGCTTTTATCCATTTTCCTTTGTTTTCAAAGAGGGTGAGTAAAACGTAACTCTATATACTACCTTCTTGAAAAATTTGCCTGTTTTGCATTTTTTTGTCCATTCCCTACTTCAGCACAATTTTTTTACGGCAGGTGTCCTTTACAGCCCTGAGTCCTTGAGAATGTTAAGTGAACATTAGCTGTGGGTTGAAAGCCGCTCTTGTGGGAAACGGCCACAAGGCGGCAGCATTTCTCCTTATCCAAATCTGGTTACTAGCGCAACAGAGACTTGATGGAATTGGTGCTCTAGGTTGTAAATTAGAACGGAATGTGCCCGGAAAAAGCCCTTTTAGTATATGTCTCAGTACTTCTTGTTCGTCTTTTTAACTTAATTTTATATTTTATCACAGCTAATTTGAATACAAAGGTTTGTTTCCTCTACGTGTGCAAGATGTGGTTCTTTCACCCCTATACACGTATCTATTCTTCTTCGCATCCTTTCCCCATGTCGGTTATGACCCAATGTTGAGTAGTGTTCTCCTGCTATTCCGTAGGTGTTTGGTGATTATATATTTCGTGTGGTTTGTATATCTCTGTTAACCCCAATATCGTAGTGTATCCAATCCTCACACCATTCCATTTGGTGAACAATAAGTTTTTTAATGAATCTGTGGTTGCCTTTCTCTGTGGAATTATCTTCATTGGTATCAATTTTTAGGTAACACCTAAAAGTGACATGATAGGATATGTGTCTTTTGCTTTCTCACTTACTACAAGTTCCGTGGTTACTTCTAAACTCGCCTATGGTGCTGCAAATGGCATTGTTTCATTTTTTCACTAGCGAATATTCCATCTGTATATGTTGCAGTTCTTTTTGTCCACCCATCTGTTGGTGGACTTTTTGGTTACTTCCATATCTTGGCTATTGTAATACTGTGCAAAGCAGATTTGCCTGCCTGTGTCTTTCCAATTATGTCTTGTTAGATTATCCGTCCAGGAATGGGCCTGCTGGATCATATCGTAGCCCAATGTATACCTTTTATAGGCACCTCCATTCTGTTCTCATTAGTGGCTCTTTACAAGGTACGTCCCACTTAATGTTGAGGGTATGCATTTCTCCACAACACCTTCAGCATCTGTTGTTTGTAGTTTTCTTGCTGATGGTTATTCTGACCAGTGTGAGCTGATACCTCTTTGTGGTTGAATTTGCATGTGTCTCGTAATCCATTGAAATTGCGCTTTAAAGCATGTCCTTTTTATTTTTCAAGCTGTGATTACTGCTTAGTTCTTCAGAGAGTTTTCTTAAAGTATGTGTCACATTTTGAAGAGTTTTGGCCATTACCTCACTCAAACATTTTGAGGGCAGGTTTCATTTACAGCCCTGCAGTACTTGTTCTTATGAAGTGACCATTAGCACAGGCTTTGAAGCTGCTTTTGCAGGTTATGGCCAGAGGGCGGCAGCCTTTCTATGTTCCCCACCCTGGTAACTGGGGAAAAAGTCCTTCCAGCCTGGGGTGTTCCTCAGTTATAAATTAGAGTGGAATGTGCCCAGATAAACCCACAAATGCTGATGTTTCCTTACTTTTGTTTGTTTTCTAAATTAAAGTTATATTTTTTACTGAAGTAATATTCCATTTTGTGCATGGACCACTGCTTCTTGGTGCCTTCCTCGGCTGAGGGACATTTTCGTGGCTTCCAGGTGTTGGCTATGGTAAATATTGCTGGAGTGCAGGCTTGCCAGCCTGAGACTCTTAGATTCTCATTTTCTCAGGGGATAGGCCCAGCAGTGCGTGTGATTGATTGACTGGTAGCACAGTGTTTCCCTTTTCAGAGCACCTCCTTTGTGTTTTCATTAGTGGCTCTTACGACGTCCCCCTTAGAACTGAGGGTACGCATTTCTCCACAGTCCCTTCGGCATTTACTGTTGGCAGCATTTTTGCTAATGGCCCTTCCGACGGCTGTGAGCTGGTAGTTTCTTGTAATTTGGGTTTGCATGTCTTTAAAAATTCCTAAAATTCATCATTATTATATGCCTTTATCTTTTCTGTTAAAAAAATGAAAAAAATTGTGAGTACAATAGAAGTCTTGAAATCGTCTTCTTGCAAGGTTGCCCTCTTTTGAATTTTTTTGGTCGATTTCCCACCCCAGGATCATTTCGGAGGGCAAGTGTCATTTACAGAACTGCAAGTTTGGTGAACATTTAGTGACCTTTAGCAATGGGTTTAAAGCTGCTGTTTTGGGAAATGGCCACAAGGAGGAAGCATTACTCCATTCCCAAACCTGGGCACGAGGGCAGCCGAGCCTTTCTGGATGTCGTGTTCCTAGGTTGTAAATTAGAATGGAATGTGCCAGGAGAAACCCCCATAAGTTTATGTCTCATTACTTCTTCTTGGTTTTTAAAATTTTTTAATCGGGGTAAAGATTAGAATATTGTTTGCCCTGGGTGTACACAATCTGGTTCATTTGTACATTATATATGTCTATTCACGTACAGATCCTCTTCCCATGGAAAATATTACAGAGTGTTCCGTAGACCTCCCTTGCTAGATGGTCGGTCTTTTTGAGCTATGTATATAATATATATTGGTATATGTATACTACCACTAATCTTGATTTATCCCCCCACCTTTCCTTTCAGATGAGCATAGCTTGTTTTCTAAGTCTGTGAGTGTCTTTCTCTGTGGAAATATGTTCATTTGTGTCAGTCATTAGATAACGCCTATAAGTGATATCACAGGATGTAGGTCTTTTGCTTTCCGACTTACCCCATGTTTTGTGACTATCTCCAGGCTCATCTGCGGTGCCTCAAAGAGCAGTGTTTCATTGTTTTCCATGGCTAATATTCCACTGTGTACATGGACCACTTCTGCTTTATCCTTTCACCTGTGGATGGACATCTTGGTTGCTTCACTGTCTTGGATATTGTGAAGAAGACGGCACTGCAGCTGTTGCAGCCTTCGTCTTCTCGATCCTGGTTTTCTCAGGTGAGAGGCCCAGTGGTGAACCTGCTGGATTGAATGGTACCTCAATTTTTACTTTCAAACGCAGCTCCTTTCTGTTCTCATTATTGGCTCTTACCACTTTACATCTCTCCAGCAGGTAGAGGGTACACAGTTCTCTAAAACCCCTTCAGCATTTATTGTTTGCAGACTTTTTGCTGATGGTCAGTCGACTAGTGTGAGTTGAAAGCTCCTTGTAGATTTTATTACATGAGTCTAATAGTTCCCGAGGTTGAGCTTTTATCCATTTTCCTTTGTTTTCAAAGAGGGTGAGTAAAACGTAACTCTATATACTACCTTCTTGAAAAATTTGCCTGTTTTGCATTTTTTTGTCCATTCCCTACTTCAGCACAATTTTTTTACGGCAGGTGTCCTTTACAGCCCTGAGTCCTTGAGAATGTTAAGTGAACATTAGCTGTGGGTTGAAAGCCGCTCTTGTGGGAAACGGCCACAAGGCGGCAGCATTTCTCCTTATCCAAATCTGGTTACTAGCGCAACAGAGACTTGATGGAATTGGTGCTCTAGGTTGTAAATTAGAACGGAATGTGCCCGGAAAAAGCCCTTTTAGTATATGTCTCAGTACTTCTTGTTCGTCTTTTTAACTTAATTTTATATTTTATCACAGCTAATTTGAATACAAAGGTTTGTTTCCTCTACGTGTGCAAGATGTGGTTCTTTCACCCCTATACACGTATCTATTCTTCTTCGCATCCTTTCCCCATGTCGGTTATGACCCAATGTTGAGTAGTGTTCTCCTGGTATTCCGTAGGTGTTTGGTGATTATATATTTCGTGTGGTTTGTATATCTCTGTTAACCCCAATATCGTAGTGTATCCAATCCTCACACCATTCCATTTGGTGAACAATAAGTTTTTTAATGAATCTGTGGTTGCCTTTCTCTGTGGAATTATCTTCATTGGTATCAATTTTTAGGTAACACCTAAAAGTGACATGATAGGATATGTGTCTTTTGCTTTCTCACTTACTACAAGTTCCGTGGTTACTTCTAAACTCGCCTATGGTGCTGCAAATGGCATTGTTTCATTTTTTCACTAGCGAATATTCCATCTGTATATGTTGCAGTTCTTTTTGTCCACCCATCTGTTGGTGGACTTTTTGGTTACTTCCATATCTTGGCTATTGTAATACTGTGCAAAGCAGATTTGCCTGCCTGTGTCTTTCCAATTATGTCTTGTTAGATTATACGTCCAGGAATGGGCCTGCTGGATCATATCGTAGCTCAATGTATACCTTTTATAGGCACCTCCATTCTGTTCTCATTAGTGGCTCTTTACAAGGTACGTCCCACTTAATGTTGAGGGTATGCATTTCTCCACAACACCTTCAGCATCTGTTGTTTGTAGTTTTCTTGCTGATGGTTATTCTGACCAGTGTGAGCTGATACCTCTTTGTGGTTGAATTTGCATGTGTCTCGTAATCCATTGAAATTGCGCTTTAAAGCATGTCCTTTTTATTTTTCAAGCTGTGATTACTGCTTAGTTCTTCAGAGAGTTTTCTTAAAGTATGTGTCACATTTTGAAGAGTTTTGGCCATTACCTCACTCAAACATTTTGAGGGCAGGTTTCATTTACAGCCCTGCAGTACTTGTTCTTATGAAGTGACCATTAGCACAGGCTTTGAAGCTGCTTTTGCAGGTTATGGCCAGAGGGCGGCAGCCTTTCTATGTTCCCCACCCTGGTAACTGGGGAAAAAGTCCTTCCAGCCTGGGGTGTTCCTCAGTTATAAATTAGAGTGGAATGTGCCCAGATAAACCCACAAATGCTGATGTTTCCTTACTTTTGTTTGTTTTCTAAATTAAATTTATATTTTTTACTGAAGTAATATTCCATTTTGTGCATGGACCACTGCTTCTTGGTGCCTTCCTCGGCTGAGGGACATTTTCGTGGCTTCCAGGTGTTGGCTATGGTAAATATTGCTGGAGTGCAGGCTTGCCAGCCTGAGACTCTTAGATTCTCATTTTCTCAGGGGATAGGCCCAGCAGTGCGTGTGATTGATTGACTGGTAGCACAGTGTTTCCCTTTTCAGAGCACCTCCTTTGTGTTTTCATTAGTGGCTCTTACGACGTCCCCCTTAGAACTGAGGGTACGCATTTCTCCACAGTCCCTTCGGCATTTACTGTTGGCAGCATTTTTGCTAATGGCCCTTCCGACGGCTGTGAGCTGGTAGTTTCTTGTAATTTGGGTTTGCATGTCTTTAAAAATTCCTAAAATTCATCATTATTATATGCCTTTATCTTTTCTGTTAAAAAAATGAAAAAAATTGTGAGTACAATAGAAGTCTTGAAATCGTCTTCTTGCAAGGTTGCCCTCTTTTGAATTTTTTTGGTCGATTTCCCACCCCAGGATCATTTCGGAGGGCAAGTGTCATTTACAGAAGTGCAAGTTTGGTGAACATTTAGTGACCTTTAGCAATGGGTTTAAAGCTGCTGTTTTGGGAAATGGCCACAAGGAGGAAGCATTACTCCATTCCCAAACCTGGGCACGAGGGCAGCCGAGCCTTTCTGGATGTCGTGTTCCTAGGTTGTAAATTAGAATGGAATGTGCCAGGAGAAACCCCCATAAGTTTATGTCTCATTACTTCTTCTTGGTTTTTAAAATTTTTTAATCGGGGTAAAGATTAGAATATTGTTTGCCCTGGGTGTACACAATCTGGTTCATTTGTACATTATATATGTCTATTCACGTACAGATCCTCTTCCCATGGAAAATATTACAGAGTGTTCCGTAGACCTCCCTTGCTAGATGGTCGGTCTTTTTGAGCTATGTATATAATATATATTGGTATATGTATACTACCACTAATCTTGATTTATCCCCCCACCTTTCCTTTCAGATGAGCATAGCTTGTTTTCTAAGTCTGTGAGTGTCTTTCTCTGTGGAAATATGTTCATTTGTGTCAGTCATTAGATAACGCCTATAAGTGATATCACAGGATGTAGGTCTTTTGCTTTCCGACTTACCCCATGTTTTGTGACTATCTCCAGGCTCATCTGCGGTGCCTCAAAGAGCAGTGTTTCATTGTTTTCCATGGCTAATATTCCACTGTGTACATGGACCACTTCTGCTTTATCCTTTCACCTGTGGATGGACATCTTGGTTGCTTCACTGTCTTGGATATTGTGAAGAAGACGGCACTGCAGCTGTTGCAGCCTTCGTCTTCTCGATCCTGGTTTTCTCAGGTGAGAGGCCCAGTGGTGAACCTGCTGGATTGAATGGTACCTCAATTTTTACTTTCAAACGCAGCTCCTTTCTGTTCTCATTATTGGCTCTTACCACTTTACATCTCTCCAGCAGGTAGAGGGTACACAGTTCTCTAAAACCCCTTCAGCATTTATTGTTTGCAGACTTTTTGCTGATGGTCAGTCGACTAGTGTGAGTTGAAAGCTCCTTGTAGATTTTATTACATGAGTCTAATAGTTCCCGAGGTTGAGCTTTTATCCATTTTCCTTTGTTTTCAAAGAGGGTGAGTAAAACGTAACTCTATATACTACCTTCTTGAAAAATTTGCCTGTTTTGCATTTTTTTGTCCATTCCCTACTTCAGCACAATTTTTTTACGGCAGGTGTCCTTTACAGCCCTGAGTCCTTGAGAATGTTAAGTGAACATTAGCTGTGGGTTGAAAGCCGCTCTTGTGGGAAACGGCCACAAGGCGGCAGCATTTCTCCTTATCCAAATCTGGTTACTAGCGCAACAGAGACTTGATGGAATTGGTGCTCTAGGTTGTAAATTAGAACGGAATGTGCCCGGAAAAAGCCCTTTTAGTATATGTCTCAGTACTTCTTGTTCGTCTTTTTAACTTAATTTTATATTTTATCACAGCTAATTTGAATACAAAGGTTTGTTTCCTCTACGTGTGCAAGATGTGGTTCTTTCACCCCTATACACGTATCTATTCTTCTTCGCATCCTTTCCCCATGTCGGTTATGACCCAATGTTGAGTAGTGTTCTCCTGCTATTCCGTAGGTGTTTGGTGATTATATATTTCGTGTGGTTTGTATATCTCTGTTAACCCCAATATCGTAGTGTATCCAATCCTCACACCATTCCATTTGGTGAACAATAAGTTTTTTAATGAATCTGTGGTTGCCTTTCTCTGTGGAATTATCTTCATTGGTATCAATTTTTAGGTAACACCTAAAAGTGACATGATAGGATATGTGTCTTTTGCTTTCTCACTTACTACAAGTTCCGTGGTTACTTCTAAACTCGCCTATGGTGCTGCAAATGGCATTGTTTCATTTTTTCACTAGCGAATATTCCATCTGTATATGTTGCAGTTCTTTTTGTCCACCCATCTGTTGGTGGACTTTTTGGTTACTTCCATATCTTGGCTATTGTAATACTGTGCAAAGCAGATTTGCCTGCCTGTGTCTTTCCAATTATGTCTTGTTAGATTATACGTCCAGGAATGGGCCTGCTGGATCATATCGTAGCTCAATGTATACCTTTTATAGGCACCTCCATTCTGTTCTCATTAGTGGCTCTTTACAAGGTACGTCCCACTTAATGTTGAGGGTATGCATTTCTCCACAACACCTTCAGCATCTGTTGTTTGTAGTTTTCTTGCTGATGGTTATTCTGACCAGTGTGAGCTGATACCTCTTTGTGGTTGAATTTGCATGTGTCTCGTAATCCATTGAAATTGAGCTTTAAAGCATGTCCTTTTTATTTTTCAAGCTGTGATTACTGCTTAGTTCTTCAGAGAGTTTTCTTAAAGTATGTGTCACATTTTGAAGAGTTTTGGCCATTACCTCACTCAAACATTTTGAGGGCAGGTTTCATTTACAGCCCTGCAGTACTTGTTCTTATGAAGTGACCATTAGCACAGGCTTTGAAGCTGCTTTTGCAGGTTATGGCCAGAGGGCGGCAGCCTTTCTATGTTCCCCACCCTGGTAACTGGGGAAAAAGTCCTTCCAGCCTGGGGTGTTCCTCAGTTATAAATTAGAGTGGAATGTGCCCAGATAAACCCACAAATGCTGATGTTTCCTTACTTTTGTTTGTTTTCTAAATTAAAGTTATATTTTTTACTGAAGTAATATTCCATTTTGTGCATGGACCACTGCTTCTTGGTGCCTTCCTCGGCTGAGGGACATTTTCGTGGCTTCCAGGTGTTGGCTATGGTAAATATTGCTGGAGTGCAGGCTTGCCAGCCTGAGACTCTTAGATTCTCATTTTCTCAGGGGATAGGCCCAGCAGTGCGTGTGATTGATTGACTGGTAGCACAGTGTTTCCCTTTTCAGAGCACCTCCTTTGTGTTTTCATTAGTGGCTCTTACGACGTCCCCCTTAGAACTGAGGGTACGCATTTCTCCACAGTCCCTTCGGCATTTACTGTTGGCAGCATTTTTGCTAATGGCCCTTCCGACTGCTGTGAGCTGGTAGTTTCTTGTAATTTGGGTTTGCATGTCTTTAAAAATTCCTAAAATTCATCATTATTATATGCCTTTATCTTTTCTGTTAAAAAAATGAAAAAAATTGTGAGTACAATAGAAGTCTTGAAATCGTCTTCTTGCAAGGTTGCCCTCTTTTGAATTTTTTTGGTCGATTTCCCACCCCAGGATCATTTCGGAGGGCAAGTGTCATTTACAGAAGTGCAAGTTTGGTGAACATTTAGTGACCTTTAGCAATGGGTTTAAAGCTGCTGTTTTGGGAAATGGCCACAAGGAGGAAGCATTACTCCATTCCCAAACCTGGGCACGAGGGCAGCCGAGCCTTTCTGGATGTCGTGTTCCTAGGTTGTAAATTAGAATGGAATGTGCCAGGAGAAACCCCCATAAGTTTATGTCTCATTACTTCTTCTTGGTTTTTAAAATTTTTTAATCGGGGTAAAGATTAGAATATTGTTTGCCCTGGGTGTACACAATCTGGTTCATTTGTACATTATATATGTCTATACACGTACAGATCCTCTTCCCATGGAAAATATTACAGAGTGTTCCGTAGACCTCCCTTGCTAGATGGTCGGTCTCTTTGAGCTATGTATATAATATATATTGGTATATGTATACTACCACTAATCTTGATTTATCCCCCCACCTTTCCTTTCAGATGAGCATAGCTTGTTTTCTAAGTCTGTGAGTGTCTTTCTCTGTGGAAATATGTTCATTTGTGTCAATCATTAGATAACGCCTGTAAGTGATATCACAGGATGTAGGTCTTTTGCTTTCCGACTTACCCCATGTTTTGTGACTATCTCCAGGCTCATCTGCGGTGCCTCAAAGAGCAGTGTTTCATTGTTTTCCATGGCTAATATTCCACTGTGTACATGGACCACTTCTGCTTTATCCTTTCACCTGTGGATGGACATCTTGGTTGCTTCACTGTCTTGGATATTGTGAATAAGACTGCACTGCAGCTGTTGCAGCCTTCGTCTTCTCGATCCTGGTTTTCTCAGGTGAGAGGCCCAGTGGTGAACCTGCTGGATTGAATGGTACCTCAATTTTTACTTTCAAACGCAGCTCCTTTCTGTTCTCATTATTGGCTCTTACCACTTTACATCTCTCCAGCAGGTAGAGGGTACACAGTTCTCTAAAACCCCTTCAGCATTTATTGTTTGCAGACTTTTTGCTGATGGTCAGTCGACTAGTGTGAGTTGAAAGCTCCTTGTAGATTTTATTACATGAGTCTAATAGTTCCCGAGGTTGAGCTTTTATCCATTTTCCTTTGTTTTCAAAGAGGGTGAGTAAAACGTAACTCTATATACTACCTTCTTGAAAAATTTGCCTGTTTTGCATTTTTTTGTCCATTCCCTACTTCAGCACAATTTTTTTACGGCAGGTGTCCTTTACAGCCCTGAGTCCTTGAGAATGTTAAGTGAACATTAGCTGTGGGTTGAAAGCCGCTCTTGTGGGAAACGGCCACAAGGCGGCAGCATTTCTCCTTATCCAAATCTGGTTACTAGCGCAACAGAGACTTGATGGAATTGGTGCTCTAGGTTGTAAATTAGAACGGAATGTGCCCGGAAAAAGCCCTTTTAGTATATGTCTCAGTACTTCTTGTTCGTCTTTTTAACTTAATTTTATATTTTATCACAGCTAATTTGAATACAAAGGTTTGTTTCCTCTACGTGTGCAAGATGTGGTTCTTTCACCCCTATACACGTATCTATTCTTCTTCGCATCCTTTCCCCATGTCGGTTATGACCCAATGTTGAGTAGTGTTCTCCTGCTATTCCGTAGGTGTTTGGTGATTATATATTTCGTGTGGTTTGTATATCTCTGTTAACCCCAATATCGTAGTGTATCCAATCCTCACACCATTCCATTTGGTGAACAATAAGTTTTTTAATGAATCTGTGGTTGCCTTTCTCTGTGGAATTATCTTCATTGGTATCAATTTTTAGGTAACACCTAAAAGTGACATGATAGGATATGTGTCTTTTGCTTTCTCACTTACTACAAGTTCCGTGGTTACTTCTAAACTCGCCTATGGTGCTGCAAATGGCATTGTTTCATTTTTTCACTAGCGAATATTCCATCTGTATATGTTGCAGTTCTTTTTGTCCACCCATCTGTTGGTGGACTTTTTGGTTACTTCCATATCTTGGCTATTGTAATACTGTGCAAAGCAGATTTGCCTGCCTGTGTCTTTCCAATTATGTCTTGTTAGATTATACGTCCAGGAATGGGCCTGCTGGATCATATCGTAGCTCAATGTATACCTTTTATAGGCACCTCCATTCTGTTCTCATTAGTGGCTCTTTACAAGGTACGTCCCACTTAATGTTGAGGGTATGCATTTCTCCACAACACCTTCAGCATCTGTTGTTTGTAGTTTTCTTGCTGATGGTTATTCTGACCAGTGTGAGCTGATACCTCTTTGTGGTTGAATTTGCATGTGTCTCGTAATCCATTGAAATTGAGCTTTAAAGCATGTCCTTTTTATTTTTCAAGCTGTGATTACTGCTTAGTTCTTCAGAGAGTTTTCTTAAAGTATGTGTCACATTTTGAAGAGTTTTGGCCATTACCTCACTCAAACATTTTGAGGGCAGGTTTCATTTACAGCCCTGCAGTACTTGTTCTTATGAAGTGACCATTAGCACAGGCTTTGAAGCTGCTTTTGCAGGTTATGGCCAGAGGGCGGCAGCCTTTCTATGTTCCCCACCCTGGTAACTGGGGAAAAAGTCCTTCCAGCCTGGGGTGTTCCTCAGTTATAAATTAGAGTGGAATGTGCCCAGATAAACCCACAAATGCTGATGTTTCCTTACTTTTGTTTGTTTTCTAAATTAAAGTTATATTTTTTACTGAAGTAATATTCCATTTTGTGCATGGACCACTGCTTCTTGGTGCCTTCCTCGGCTGAGGGACATTTTCGTGGCTTCCAGGTGTTGGCTATGGTAAATATTGCTGGAGTGCAGGCTTGCCAGCCTGAGACTCTTAGATTCTCATTTTCTCAGGGGATAGGCCCAGCAGTGCGTGTGATTGATTGACTGGTAGCACAGTGTTTCCCTTTTCAGAGCACCTCCTTTGTGTTTTCATTAGTGGCTCTTACGACGTCCCCCTTAGAACTGAGGGTACGCATTTCTCCACAGTCCCTTCGGCATTTACTGTTGGCAGCATTTTTGCTAATGGCCCTTCCGACTGCTGTGAGCTGGTAGTTTCTTGTAATTTGGGTTTGCATGTCTTTAAAAATTCCTAAAATTCATCATTATTATATGCCTTTATCTTTTCTGTTAAAAAAATGAAAAAAATTGTGAGTACAATAGAAGTCTTGAAATCGTCTTCTTGCAAGGTTGCCCTCTTTTGAATTTTTTTGGTCGATTTCCCACCCCAGGATCATTTCGGAGGGCAAGTGTCATTTACAGAAGTGCAAGTTTGGTGAACATTTAGTGACCTTTAGCAATGGGTTTAAAGCTGCTGTTTTGGGAAATGGCCACAAGGAGGAAGCATTACTCCATTCCCAAACCTGGGCACGAGGGCAGCCGAGCCTTTCTGGATGTCGTGTTCCTAGGTTGTAAATTAGAATGGAATGTGCCAGGAGAAACCCCCATAAGTTTATGTCTCATTACTTCTTCTTGGTTTTTAAAATTTTTTAATCGGGGTAAAGATTAGAATATTGTTTGCCCTGGGTGTACACAATCTGGTTCATTTGTACATTATATATGTCTATACACGTACAGATCCTCTTCCCATGGAAAATATTACAGAGTGTTCCGTAGACCTCCCTTGCTAGATGGTCGGTCTCTTTGAGCTATGTATATAATATATATTGGTATATGTATACTACCACTAATCTTGATTTATCCCCCCACCTTTCCTTTCAGATGAGCATAGCTTGTTTTCTAAGTCTGTGAGTGTCTTTCTCTGTGGAAATATGTTCATTTGTGTCAATCATTAGATAACGCCTGTAAGTGATATCATAGGATGTAGGTCTTTTGCTTTCCGACTTACCCCATGTTTTGTGACTATCTCCAGGCTCATCTGCGGTGCCTCAAAGAGCAGTGTTTCATTGTTTTCCATGGCTAATATTCCACTGTGTACATGGACCACTTCTGCTTTATCCTTTCACCTGTGGATGGACATCTTGGTTGCTTCACTGTCTTGGATATTGTGAAGAAGACTGCACTGCAGCTGTTGCAGCCTTCGTCTTCTCGATCCTGGTTTTCTCAGGTGAGAGGCCCAGTGGTGAACCTGCTGGATTGAATGGTACCTCAATTTTTACTTTCAAACGCAGCTCCTTTCTGTTCTCATTATTGGCTCTTACCACTTTACATCTCTCCAGCAGGTAGAGGGTACACAGTTCTCTAAAACCCCTTCAGCATTTATTGTTTGCAGACTTTTTGCTGATGGTCAGTCGACTAGTGTGAGTTGAAAGCTCCTTGTAGATTTTATTACATGAGTCTAATAGTTCCCGAGGTTGAGCTTTTATCCATTTTCCTTTGTTTTCAAAGAGGGTGAGTAAAACGTAACTCTATATACTACCTTCTTGAAAAATTTGCCTGTTTTGCATTTTTTTGTCCATTCCCTACTTCAGCACAATTTTTTTACGGCAGGTGTCCTTTACAGCCCTGAGTCCTTGAGAATGTTAAGTGAACATTAGCTGTGGGTTGAAAGCCGCTCTTGTGGGAAACGGCCACAAGGCGGCAGCATTTCTCCTTATCCAAATCTGGTTACTAGCGCAACAGAGACTTGATGGAATTGGTGCTCTAGGTTGTAAATTAGAACGGAATGTGCCCGGAAAAAGCCCTTTTAGTATATGTCTCAGTACTTCTTGTTCGTCTTTTTAACTTAATTTTATATTTTATCACAGCTAATTTGAATACAAAGGTTTGTTTCCTCTACGTGTGCAAGATGTGGTTCTTTCACCCCTATACACGTATCTATTCTTCTTCGCATCCTTTCCCCATGTCGGTTATGACCCAATGTTGAGTAGTGTTCTCCTGCTATTCCGTAGGTGTTTGGTGATTATATATTTCGTGTGGTTTGTATATCTCTGTTAACCCCAATATCGTAGTGTATCCAATCCTCACACCATTCCATTTGGTGAACAATAAGTTTTTTAATGAATCTGTGGTTGCCTTTCTCTGTGGAATTATCTTCATTGGTATCAATTTTTAGGTAACACCTAAAAGTGACATGATAGGATATGTGTCTTTTGCTTTCTCACTTACTACAAGTTCCGTGGTTACTTCTAAACTCGCCTATGGTGCTGCAAATGGCATTGTTTCATTTTTTCACTAGCGAATATTCCATCTGTATATGTTGCAGTTCTTTTTGTCCACCCATCTGTTGGTGGACTTTTTGGTTACTTCCATATCTTGGCTATTGTAATACTGTGCAAAGCAGATTTGCCTGCCTGTGTCTTTCCAATTATGTCTTGTTAGATTATACGTCCAGGAATGGGCCTGCTGGATCATATCGTAGCTCAATGTATACCTTTTATAGGCACCTCCATTCTGTTCTCATTAGTGGCTCTTTACAAGGTACGTCCCACTTAATGTTGAGGGTATGCATTTCTCCACAACACCTTCAGCATCTGTTGTTTGTAGTTTTCTTGCTGATGGTTATTCTGACCAGTGTGAGCTGATACCTCTTTGTGGTTGAATTTGCATGTGTCTCGTAATCCATTGAAATTGAGCTTTAAAGCATGTCCTTTTTATTTTTCAAGCTGTGATTACTGCTTAGTTCTTCAGAGAGTTTTCTTAAAGTATGTGTCACATTTTGAAGAGTTTTGGCCATTACCTCACTCAAACATTTTGAGGGCAGGTTTCATTTACAGCCCTGCAGTACTTGTTCTTATGAAGTGACCATTAGCACAGGCTTTGAAGCTGCTTTTGCAGGTTATGGCCAGAGGGCGGCAGCCTTTCTATGTTCCCCACCCTGGTAACTGGGGAAAAAGTCCTTCCAGCCTGGGGTGTTCCTCAGTTATAAATTAGAGTGGAATGTGCCCAGATAAACCCACAAATGCTGATGTTTCCTTACTTTTGTTTGTTTTCTAAATTAAAGTTATATTTTTTACTGAAGTAATATTCCATTTTGTGCATGGACCACTGCTTCTTGGTGCCTTCCTCGGCTGAGGGACATTTTCGTGGCTTCCAGGTGTTGGCTATGGTAAATATTGCTGGAGTGCAGGCTTGCCAGCCTGAGACTCTTAGATTCTCATTTTCTCAGGGGATAGGCCCAGCAGTGCGTGTGATTGATTGACTGGTAGCACAGTGTTTCCCTTTTCAGAGCACCTCCTTTGTGTTTTCATTAGTGGCTCTTACGACGTCCCCCTTAGAACTGAGGGTACGCATTTCTCCACAGTCCCTTCGGCATTTATTGTTGGCAGCATTTTTGCTAATGGCCCTTCCGACTGCTGTGAGCTGGTAGTTTCTTGTAATTTGGGTTTGCATGTCTTTAAAAATTCCTAAAATTCATCATTATTATATGCCTTTATCTTTTCTGTTAAAAAAATGAAAAAAATTGTGAGTACAATAGAAGTCTTGAAATCGTCTTCTTGCAAGGTTGCCCTCTTTTGAATTTTTTTGGTCGATTTCCCACCCCAGGATCATTTCGGAGGGCAAGTGTCATTTACAGAAGTGCAAGTTTGGTGAACATTTAGTGACCTTTAGCAATGGGTTTAAAGCTGCTGTTTTGGGAAATGGCCACAAGGAGGAAGCATTACTCCATTCCCAAACCTGGGCACGAGGGCAGCCGAGCCTTTCTGGATGTCGTGTTCCTAGGTTGTAAATTAGAATGGAATGTGCCAGGAGAAACCCCCATAAGTTTATGTCTCATTACTTCTTCTTGGTTTTTAAAATTTTTTAATCGGGGTAAAGATTAGAATATTGTTTGCCCTGGGTGTACACAATCTGGTTCATTTGTACATTATATATGTCTATACACGTACAGATCCTCTTCCCATGGAAAATATTACAGAGTGTTCCGTAGACCTCCCTTGCTAGATGGTCGGTCTCTTTGAGCTATGTATATAATATATATTGGTATATGTATACTACCACTAATCTTGATTTATCCCCCCACCTTTCCTTTCAGATGAGCATAGCTTGTTTTCTAAGTCTGTGAGTGTCTTTCTCTGTGGAAATATGTTCATTTGTGTCAATCATTAGATAACGCCTGTAAGTGATATCATAGGATGTAGGTCTTTTGCTTTCCGACTTACCCCATGTTTTGTGACTATCTCCAGGCTCATCTGCGGTGCCTCAAAGAGCAGTGTTTCATTGTTTTCCATGGCTAATATTCCACTGTGTACATGGACCACTTCTGCTTTATCCTTTCACCTGTGGATGGACATCTTGGTTGCTTCACTGTCTTGGATATTGTGAAGAAGACTGCACTGCAGCTGTTGCAGCCTTCGTCTTCTCGATCCTGGTTTTCTCAGGTGAGAGGCCCAGTGGTGAACCTGCTGGATTGAATGGTACCTCAATTTTTACTTTCAAACGCAGCTCCTTTCTGTTCTCATTATTGGCTCTTACCACTTTACATCTCTCCAGCAGGTAGAGGGTACACAGTTCTCTAAAACCCCTTCAGCATTTATTGTTTGCAGACTTTTTGCTGATGGTCAGTCGACTAGTGTGAGTTGAAAGCTCCTTGTAGATTTTATTACATGAGTCTAATAGTTCCCGAGGTTGAGCTTTTATCCATTTTCCTTTGTTTTCAAAGAGGGTGAGTAAAACGTAACTCTATATACTACCTTCTTGAAAAATTTGCCTGTTTTGCATTTTTTTGTCCATTCCCTACTTCAGCACAATTTTTTTACGGCAGGTGTCCTTTACAGCCCTGAGTCCTTGAGAATGTTAAGTGAACATTAGCTGTGGGTTGAAAGCCGCTCTTGTGGGAAACGGCCACAAGGCGGCAGCATTTCTCCTTATCCAAATCTGGTTACTAGCGCAACAGAGACTTGATGGAATTGGTGCTCTAGGTTGTAAATTAGAACGGAATGTGCCCGGAAAAAGCCCTTTTAGTATATGTCTCAGTACTTCTTGTTCGTCTTTTTAACTTAATTTTATATTTTATCACAGCTAATTTGAATACAAAGGTTTGTTTCCTCTACGTGTGCAAGATGTGGTTCTTTCACCCCTATACACGTATCTATTCTTCTTCGCATCCTTTCCCCATGTCGGTTATGACCCAATGTTGAGTAGTGTTCTCCTGCTATTCCGTAGGTGTTTGGTGATTATATATTTCGTGTGGTTTGTATATCTCTGTTAACCCCAATATCGTAGTGTATCCAATCCTCACACCATTCCATTTGGTGAACAATAAGTTTTTTAATGAATCTG
This sequence comes from Balaenoptera borealis, assembly GCF_965194805.1. Classification (NCBI taxonomy): domain Eukaryota; kingdom Metazoa; phylum Chordata; class Mammalia; order Artiodactyla; family Balaenopteridae; genus Balaenoptera; species Balaenoptera borealis. Next base: position 136,992 of record NW_028123022.1, on the reverse strand, counting down.
TGGTTGCCTTTCTCTGTGGAATTATCTTCATTGGTATCAATTTTTAGGTAACACCTAAAAGTGACATGATAGGATATGTGTCTTTTGCTTTCTCACTTACTACAAGTTCCGTGGTTACTTCTAAACTCGCCTATGGTGCTGCAAATGGCATTGTTTCATTTTTTCACTAGCGAATATTCCATCTGTATATGTTGCAGTTCTTTTTGTCCACCCATCTGTTGGTGGACTTTTTGGTTACTTCCATATCTTGGCTATTGTAATACTGTGCAAAGCAGATTTGCCTGCCTGTGTCTTTCCAATTATGTCTTGTTAGATTATACGTCCAGGAATGGGCCTGCTGGATCATATCGTAGCTCAATGTATACCTTTTATAGGCACCTCCATTCTGTTCTCATTAGTGGCTCTTTACAAGGTACGTCCCACTTAATGTTGAGGGTATGCATTTCTCCACAACACCTTCAGCATCTGTTGTTTGTAGTTTTCTTGCTGATGGTTATTCTGACCAGTGTGAGCTGATACCTCTTTGTGGTTGAATTTGCATGTGTCTCGTAATCCATTGAAATTGAGCTTTAAAGCATGTCCTTTTTATTTTTCAAGCTGTGATTACTGCTTAGTTCTTCAGAGAGTTTTCTTAAAGTATGTGTCACATTTTGAAGAGTTTTGGCCATTACCTCACTCAAACATTTTGAGGGCAGGTTTCATTTACAGCCCTGCAGTACTTGTTCTTATGAAGTGACCATTAGCACAGGCTTTGAAGCTGCTTTTGCAGGTTATGGCCAGAGGGCGGCAGCCTTTCTATGTTCCCCACCCTGGTAACTGGGGAAAAAGTCCTTCCAGCCTGGGGTGTTCCTCAGTTATAAATTAGAGTGGAATGTGCCCAGATAAACCCACAAATGCTGATGTTTCCTTACTTTTGTTTGTTTTCTAAATTAAAGTTATATTTTTTACTGAAGTAATATTCCATTTTGTGCATGGACCACTGCTTCTTGGTGCCTTCCTCGGCTGAGGGACATTTTCGTGGCTTCCAGGTGTTGGCTATGGTAAATATTGCTGGAGTGCAGGCTTGCCAGCCTGAGACTCTTAGATTCTCATTTTCTCAGGGGATAGGCCCAGCAGTGCGTGTGATTGATTGACTGGTAGCACAGTGTTTCCCTTTTCAGAGCACCTCCTTTGTGTTTTCATTAGTGGCTCTTACGACGTCCCCCTTAGAACTGAGGGTACGCATTTCTCCACAGTCCCTTCGGCATTTACTGTTGGCAGCATTTTTGCTAATGGCCCTTCCGACGGCTGTGAGCTGGTAGTTTCTTGTAATTTGGGTTTGCATGTCTTTAAAAATTCCTAAAATTCATCATTATTATATGCCTTTATCTTTTCTGTTAAAAAAATGAAAAAAATTGTGAGTACAATAGAAGTCTTGAAATCGTCTTCTTGCAAGGTTGCCCTCTTTTGAATTTTTTCGTCGATTTTCCACCCCAGGATCATTTCGGAGGGCAAGTGTCATTTACAGAACTGCAAGTTTGGTGAACATTTAGTGACCTTTAGCAATGGGTTTAAAGCTGCTGTTTTGGGAAATGGCCACAAGGAGGAAGCATTACTCCATTCCCAAACCTGGGCACGAGGGCAGCCGAGCCTTTCTGGATGTCGTGTTCCTAGGTTGTAAATTAGAATGGAATGTGCCAGGAGAAACCCCCATAAGTTTATGTCTCATTACTTCTTCTTGGTTTTTAAAATTTTTTAATCGGGGTAAAGATTAGAATATTGTTTGCCCTGGGTGTACACAATCTGGTTCATTTGTACATTATATATGTCTATTCACGTACAGATCCTCTTCCCATGGAAAATATTACAGAGTGTTCCGTAGACCTCCCTTGCTAGATGGTCGGTCCTTTTGAGCTATGTATATAATATATATTGGTATATGTATACTACCACTAATCTTGATTTATCCCCCCACCTTTCCTTTCAGATGAGCATAGCTTGTTTTCTAAGTCTGTGAGTGTCTTTCTCTGTGGAAATATGTTCATTTGTGTCAGTCATTAGATAACGCCTATAAGTGATATCACAGGATGTAGGTCTTTTGCTTTCCGACTTACCCCATGTTTTGTGACTATCTCCAGGCTCATCTGCGGTGCCTCAAAGAGCAGTGTTTCATTGTTTTCCATGGCTAATATTCCACTGTGTACATGGACCACTTCTGCTTTATCCTTTCACCTGTGGATGGACATCTTGGTTGCTTCACTGTCTTGGATATTGTGAAGAAGACGGCACTGCAGCTGTTGCAGCCTTCGTCTTCTCGATCCTGGTTTTCTCAGGTGAGAGGCCCAGTGGTGAACCTGCTGGATTGAATGGTACCTCAATTTTTACTTTCAAACGCAGCTCCTTTCTGTTCTCATTATTGGCTCTTACCACTTTACATCTCTCCAGCAGGTAGAGGGTACACAGTTCTCTAAAACCCCTTCAGCATTTATTGTTTGCAGACTTTTTGCTGATGGTCAGTCGACTAGTGTGAGTTGAAAGCTCCTTGTAGATTTTATTACATGAGTCTAATAGTTCCCGAGGTTGAGCTTTTATCCATTTTCCTTTGTTTTCAAAGAGGGTGAGTAAAACGTAACTCTATATACTACCTTCTTGAAAAATTTGCCTGTTTTGCATTTTTTTGTCCATTCCCTACTTCAGCACAATTTTTTTACGGCAGGTGTCCTTTACAGCCCTGAGTCCTTGAGAATGTTAAGTGAACATTAGCTGTGGGTTGAAAGCCGCTCTTGTGGGAAACGGCCACAAGGCGGCAGCATTTCTCCTTATCCAAATCTGGTTACTAGCGCAACAGAGACTTGATGGAATTGGTGCTCTAGGTTGTAAATTAGAACGGAATGTGCCCGGAAAAAGCCCTTTTAGTATATGTCTCAGTACTTCTTGTTCGTCTTTTTAACTTAATTTTATATTTTATCACAGCTAATTTGAATACAAAGGTTTGTTTCCTCTACGTGTGCAAGATGTGGTTCTTTCACCCCTATACACGTATCTATTCTTCTTCGCATCCTTTCCCCATGTCGGTTATGACCCAATGTTGAGTAGTGTTCTCCTGCTATTCCGTAGGTGTTTGGTGATTATATATTTCGTGTGGTTTGTATATCTCTGTTAACCCCAATATCGTAGTGTATCCAATCCTCACACCATTCCATTTGGTGAACAATAAGTTTTTTAATGAATCTGTGGTTGCCTTTCTCTGTGGAATTATCTTCATTGGTATCAATTTTTAGGTAACACCTAAAAGTGACATGATAGGATATGTGTCTTTTGCTTTCTCACTTACTACAAGTTCCGTGGTTACTTCTAAACTCGCCTATGGTGCTGCAAATGGCATTGTTTCATTTTTTCACTAGCGAATATTCCATCTGTATATGTTGCAGTTCTTTTTGTCCACCCATCTGTTGGTGGACTTTTTGGTTACTTCCATATCTTGGCTATTGTAATACTGTGCAAAGCAGATTTGCCTGCCTGTGTCTTTCCAATTATGTCTTGTTAGATTATACGTCCAGGAATGGGCCTGCTGGATCATATCGTAGCTCAATGTATACCTTTTATAGGCACCTCCATTCTGTTCTCATTAGTGGCTCTTTACAAGGTACGTCCCACTTAATGTTGAGGGTATGCATTTCTCCACAACACCTTCAGCATCTGTTGTTTGTAGTTTTCTTGCTGATGGTTATTCTGACCAGTGTGAGCTGATACCTCTTTGTGGTTGAATTTGCATGTGTCTCGTAATCCATTGAAATTGAGCTTTAAAGCATGTCCTTTTTATTTTTCAAGCTGTGATTACTGCTTAGTTCTTCAGAGAGTTTTCTTAAAGTATGTGTCACATTTTGAAGAGTTTTGGCCATTACCTCACTCAAACATTTTGAGGGCAGGTTTCATTTACAGCCCTGCAGTACTTGTTCTTATGAAGTGACCATTAGCACAGGCTTTGAAGCTGCTTTTGCAGGTTATGGCCAGAGGGCGGCAGCCTTTCTATGTTCCCCACCCTGGTAACTGGGGAAAAAGTCCTTCCAGCCTGGGGTGTTCCTCAGTTATAAATTAGAGTGGAATGTGCCCAGATAAACCCACAAATGCTGATGTTTCCTTACTTTTGTTTGTTTTCTAAATTAAAGTTATATTTTTTACTGAAGTAATATTCCATTTTGTGCATGGACCACTGCTTCTTGGTGCCTTCCTCGGCTGAGGGACATTTTCGTGGCTTCCAGGTGTTGGCTATGGTAAATATTGCTGGAGTGCAGGCTTGCCAGCCTGAGACTCTTAGATTCTCATTTTCTCAGGGGATAGGCCCAGCAGTGCGTGTGATTGATTGACTGGTAGCACAGTGTTTCCCTTTTCAGAGCACCTCCTTTGTGTTTTCATTAGTGGCTCTTACGACGTCCCCCTTAGAACTGAGGGTACGCATTTCTCCACAGTCCCTTCGGCATTTACTGTTGGCAGCATTTTTGCTAATGGCCCTTCCGACGGCTGTGAGCTGGTAGTTTCTTGTAATTTGGGTTTGCATGTCTTTAAAAATTCCTAAAATTCATCATTATTATATGCCTTTATCTTTTCTGTTAAAAAAATGAAAAAAATTGTGAGTACAATAGAAGTCTTGAAATCGTCTTCTTGCAAGGTTGCCCTCTTTTGAATTTTTTGGTCGATTTTCCACCCCAGGATCATTTCGGAGGGCAAGTGTCATTTACAGAAGTGCAAGTTTGGTGAACATTTAGTGACCTTTAGCAATGGGCTTAAAGCTGCTGTTTTGGGAAATGGCCACAAGGAGGAAGCATTACTCCATTCCCAAACCTGGGCACGAGGGCAGCCGAGCCTTTCTGGATGTCGTGTTCCTAGGTTGTAAATTAGAATGGAATGTGCCAGGAGAAACCCCCATAAGTTTATGTCTCATTACTTCTTCTTGGTTTTTAAAATTTTTTAATCGGGGTAAAGATTAGAATATTGTTTGCCCTGGGTGTACACAATCTGGTTCATTTGTACATTATATATGTCTATTCACGTACAGATCCTCTTCCCATGGAAAATATTACAGAGTGTTCCGTAGACCTCCCTTGCTAGATGGTCGGTCCTTTTGAGCTATGTATATAATATATATTGGTATATGTATACTACCACTAATCTTGATTTATCCCCCCACCTTTCCTTTCAGATGAGCATAGCTTGTTGTCTAAGTCTGTGAGTGTCTTTCTCTGTGGAAATATGTTCATTTGTGTCAGTCATTAGATAACGCCTATAAGTGATATCACAGGATGTAGGTCTTTTGCTTTCCGACTTACCCCATGTTTTGTGACTATCTCCAGGCTCATCTGCGGTGCCTCAAAGAGCAGTGTTTCATTGTTTTCCATGGCTAATATTCCACTGTGTACATGGACCACTTCTGCTTTATCCTTTCACCTGTGGATGGACATCTTGGTTGCTTCACTGTCTTGGATATTGTGAATAAGACGGCACTGCAGCTGTTGCAGCCTTCGTCTTCTCGATCCTGGTTTTCTCAGGTGAGAGGCCCAGTGGTGAACCTGCTGGATTGAATGGTACCTCAATTTTTACTTTCAAACGCAGCTCCTTTCTGTTCTCATTATTGGCTCTTACCACTTTACATCTCTCCAGCAGGTAGAGGGTACACAGTTCTCTAAAACCCCTTCAGCATTTATTGTTTGCAGACTTTTTGCTGATGGTCAGTCGACTAGTGTGAGTTGAAAGCTCCTTGTAGATTTTATTACATGAGTCTAATAGTTCCCGAGGTTGAGCTTTTATCCATTTTCCTTTGTTTTCAAAGAGGGTGAGTAAAACGTAACTCTATATACTACCTTCTTGAAAAATTTGCCTGTTTTGCATTTTTTTGTCCATTCCCTACTTCAGCACAATTTTTTTACGGCAGGTGTCCTTTACAGCCCTGAGTCCTTGAGAATGTTAAGTGAACATTAGCTGTGGGTTGAAAGCCGCTCTTGTGGGAAACGGCCACAAGGCGGCAGCATTTCTCCTTATCCAAATCTGGTTACTAGCGCAACAGAGACTTGATGGAATTGGTGCTCTAGGTTGTAAATTAGAACGGAATGTGCCCGGAAAAAGCCCTTTTAGTATATGTCTCAGTACTTCTTGTTCGTCTTTTTAACTTAATTTTATATTTTATCACAGCTAATTTGAATACAAAGGTTTGTTTCCTCTACGTGTGCAAGATGTGGTTCTTTCACCCCTATACACGTATCTATTCTTCTTCGCATCCTTTCCCCATGTCGGTTATGACCCAATGTTGAGTAGTGTTCTCCTGCTATTCCGTAGGTGTTTGGTGATTATATATTTCGTGTGGTTTGTATATCTCTGTTAACCCCAATATCGTAGTGTATCCAATCCTCACACCATTCCATTTGGTGAACAATAAGTTTTTTTAATGAATCTGTGGTTGCCTTTCTCTGTGGAATTATCTTCATTGGTATCAATTTTTAGGTAACACCTAAAAGTGACATGATAGGATATGTGTCTTTTGCTTTCTCACTTACTACAAGTTCCGTGGTTACTTCTAAACTCGCCTATGGTGCTGCAAATGGCATTGTTTCATTTTTTCACTAGCGAATATTCCATCTGTATATGTTGCAGTTCTTTTTGTCCACCCATCTGTTGGTGGACTTTTTGGTTACTTCCATATCTTGGCTATTGTAATACTGTGCAAAGCAGATTTGCCTGCCTGTGTCTTTCCAATTATGTCTTGTTAGATTATACGTCCAGGAATGGGCCTGCTGGATCATATCGTAGCTCAATGTATACCTTTTATAGGCACCTCCATTCTGTTCTCATTAGTGGCTCTTTACAAGGTACGTCCCACTTAATGTTGAGGGTATGCATTTCTCCACAACACCTTCAGCATCTGTTGTTTGTAGTTTTCTTGCTGATGGTTATTCTGACCAGTGTGAGCTGATACCTCTTTGTGGTTGAATTTGCATGTGTCTCGTAATCCATTGAAATTGAGCTTTAAAGCATGTCCTTTTTATTTTTCAAGCTGTGATTACTGCTTAGTTCTTCAGAGAGTTTTCTTAAAGTATGTGTCACATTTTGAAGAGTTTTGGCCATTACCTCACTCAAACATTTTGAGGGCAGGTTTCATTTACAGCCCTGCAGTACTTGTTCTTATGAAGTGACCATTAGCACAGGCTTTGAAGCTGCTTTTGCAGGTTATGGCCAGAGGGCGGCAGCCTTTCTATGTTCCCCACCCTGGTAACTGGGGAAAAAGTCCTTCCAGCCTGGGGTGTTCCTCAGTTATAAATTAGAGTGGAATGTGCCCAGATAAACCCACAAATGCTGATGTTTCCTTACTTTTGTTTGTTTTCTAAATTAAAGTTATATTTTTTACTGAAGTAATATTCCATTTTGTGCATGGACCACTGCTTCTTGGTGCCTTCCTCGGCTGAGGGACATTTTCGTGGCTTCCAGGTGTTGGCTATGGTAAATATTGCTGGAGTGCAGGCTTGCCAGCCTGAGACTCTTAGATTCTCATTTTCTCAGGGGATAGGCCCAGCAGTGCGTGTGATTGATTGACTGGTAGCACAGTGTTTCCCTTTTCAGAGCACCTCCTTTGTGTTTTCATTAGTGGCTCTTACGACGTCCCCCTTAGAACTGAGGGTACGCATTTCTCCACAGTCCCTTCGGCATTTACTGTTGGCAGCATTTTTGCTAATGGCCCTTCCGACGGCTGTGAGCTGGTAGTTTCTTGTAATTTGGGTTTGCATGTCTTTAAAAATTCCTAAAATTCATCATTATTATATGCCTTTATCTTTTCTGTTAAAAAAATGAAAAAAATTGTGAGTACAATAGAAGTCTTGAAATCGTCTTCTTGCAAGGTTGCCCTCTTTTGAATTTTTTGGTCGATTTTCCACCCCAGGATCATTTCGGAGGGCAAGTGTCATTTACAGAAGTGCAAGTTTGGTGAACATTTAGTGACCTTTAGCAATGGGCTTAAAGCTGCTGTTTTGGGAAATGGCCACAAGGAGGAAGCATTACTCCATTCCCAAACCTGGGCACGAGGGCAGCCGAGCCTTTCTGGATGTCGTGTTCCTAGGTTGTAAATTAGAATGGAATGTGCCAGGAGAAACCCCCATAAGTTTATGTCTCATTACTTCTTCTTGGTTTTTAAAATTTTTTAATCGGGGTAAAGATTAGAATATTGTTTGCCCTGGGTGTACACAATCTGGTTCATTTGTACATTATATATGTCTATTCACGTACAGATCCTCTTCCCATGGAAAATATTACAGAGTGTTCCGTAGACCTCCCTTGCTAGATGGTCGGTCCTTTTGAGCTATGTATATAATATATATTGGTATATGTATACTACCACTAATCTTGATTTATCCCCCCACCTTTCCTTTCAGATGAGCATAGCTTGTTTTCTAAGTCTGTGAGTGTCTTTCTCTGTGGAAATATGTTCATTTGTGTCAGTCATTAGATAACGCCTATAAGTGATATCACAGGATGTAGGTCTTTTGCTTTCCGACTTACCCCATGTTTTGTGACTATCTCCAGGCTCATCTGCGGTGCCTCAAAGAGCAGTGTTTCATTGTTTTCCATGGCTAATATTCCACTGTGTACATGGACCACTTCTGCTTTATCCTTTCACCTGTGGATGGACATCTTGGTTGCTTCACTGTCTTGGATATTGTGAAGAAGACGGCACTGCAGCTGTTGCAGCCTTCGTCTTCTCGATCCTGGTTTTCTCAGGTGAGAGGCCCAGTGGTGAACCTGCTGGATTGAATGGTACCTCAATTTTTACTTTCAAACGCAGCTCCTTTCTGTTCTCATTATTGGCTCTTACCACTTTACATCTCTCCAGCAGGTAGAGGGTACACAGTTCTCTAAAACCCCTTCAGCATTTATTGTTTGCAGACTTTTTGCTGATGGTCAGTCGACTAGTGTGAGTTGAAAGCTCCTTGTAGATTTTATTACATGAGTCTAATAGTTCCCGAGGTTGAGCTTTTATCCATTTTCCTTTGTTTTCAAAGAGGGTGAGTAAAACGTAACTCTATATACTACCTTCTTGAAAAATTTGCCTGTTTTGCATTTTTTTGTCCATTCCCTACTTCAGCACAATTTTTTTACGGCAGGTGTCCTTTACAGCCCTGAGTCCTTGAGAATGTTAAGTGAACATTAGCTGTGGGTTGAAAGCCGCTCTTGTGGGAAACGGCCACAAGGCGGCAGCATTTCTCCTTATCCAAATCTGGTTACTAGCGCAACAGAGACTTGATGGAATTGGTGCTCTAGGTTGTAAATTAGAACGGAATGTGCCCGGAAAAAGCCCTTTTAGTATATGTCTCAGTACTTCTTGTTCGTCTTTTTAACTTAATTTTATATTTTATCACAGCTAATTTGAATACAAAGGTTTGTTTCCTCTACGTGTGCAAGATGTGGTTCTTTCACCCCTATACACGTATCTATTCTTCTTCGCATCCTTTCCCCATGTCGGTTATGACCCAATGTTGAGTAGTGTTCTCCTGCTATTCCGTAGGTGTTTGGTGATTATATATTTCGTGTGGTTTGTATATCTCTGTTAACCCCAATATCGTAGTGTATCCAATCCTCACACCATTCCATTTGGTGAACAATAAGTTTTTTAATGAATCTGTGGTTGCCTTTCTCTGTGGAATTATCTTCATTGGTATCAATTTTTAGGTAACACCTAAAAGTGACATGATAGGATATGTGTCTTTTGCTTTCTCACTTACTACAAGTTCCGTGGTTACTTCTAAACTCGCCTATGGTGCTGCAAATGGCATTGTTTCATTTTTTCACTAGCGAATATTCCATCTGTATATGTTGCAGTTCTTTTTGTCCACCCATCTGTTGGTGGACTTTTTGGTTACTTCCATATCTTGGCTATTGTAATACTGTGCAAAGCAGATTTGCCTGCCTGTGTCTTTCCAATTATGTCTTGTTAGATTATACGTCCAGGAATGGGCCTGCTGGATCATATCGTAGCTCAATGTATACCTTTTATAGGCACCTCCATTCTGTTCTCATTAGTGGCTCTTTACAAGGTACGTCCCACTTAATGTTGAGGGTATGCATTTCTCCACAACACCTTCAGCATCTGTTGTTTGTAGTTTTCTTGCTGATGGTTATTCTGACCAGTGTGAGCTGATACCTCTTTGTGGTTGAATTTGCATGTGTCTCGTAATCCATTGAAATTGAGCTTTAAAGCATGTCCTTTTTATTTTTCAAGCTGTGATTACTGCTTAGTTCTTCAGAGAGTTTTCTTAAAGTATGTGTCACATTTTGAAGAGTTTTGGCCATTACCTCACTCAAACATTTTGAGGGCAGGTTTCATTTACAGCCCTGCAGTACTTGTTCTTATGAAGTGACCATTAGCACAGGCTTTGAAGCTGCTTTTGCAGGTTATGGCCAGAGGGCGGCAGCCTTTCTATGTTCCCCACCCTGGTAACTGGGGAAAAAGTCCTTCCAGCCTGGGGTGTTCCTCAGTTATAAATTAGAGTGGAATGTGCCCAGATAAACCCACAAATGCTGATGTTTCCTTACTTTTGTTTGTTTTCTAAATTAAAGTTATATTTTTTACTGAAGTAATATTCCATTTTGTGCATGGACCACTGCTTCTTGGTGCCTTCCTCGGCTGAGGGACATTTTCGTGGCTTCCAGGTGTTGGCTATGGTAAATATTGCTGGAGTGCAGGCTTGCCAGCCTGAGACTCTTAGATTCTCATTTTCTCAGGGGATAGGCCCAGCAGTGCGTGTGATTGATTGACTGGTAGCACAGTGTTTCCCTTTTCAGAGCACCTCCTTTGTGTTTTCATTAGTGGCTCTTACGACGTCCCCCTTAGAACTGAGGGTACGCATTTCTCCACAGTCCCTTCGGCATTTACTGTTGGCAGCATTTTTGCTAATGGCCCTTCCGACGGCTGTGAGCTGGTAGTTTCTTGTAATTTGGGTTTGCATGTCTTTAAAAATTCCTAAAATTCATCATTATTATATGCCTTTATCTTTTCTGTTAAAAAAATGAAAAAAATTGTGAGTACAATAGAAGTCTTGAAATCGTCTTCTTGCAAGGTTGCCCTCTTTTGAATTTTTTCGTCGATTTTCCACCCCAGGATCATTTCGGAGGGCAAGTGTCATTTACAGAAGTGCAAGTTTGGTGAACATTTAGTGACCTTTAGCAATGGGCTTAAAGCTGCTGTTTTGGGAAATGGCCACAAGGAGGAAGCATTACTCCATTCCCAAACCTGGGCACGAGGGCAGCCGAGCCTTTCTGGATGTCGTGTTCCTAGGTTGTAAATTAGAATGGAATGTGCCAGGAGAAACCCCCATAAGTTTATGTCTCATTACTTCTTCTTGGTTTTTAAAATTTTTTAATCGGGGTAAAGATTAGAATATTGTTTGCCCTGGGTGTACACAATCTGGTTCATTTGTACATTATATATGTCTATTCACGTACAGATCCTCTTCCCATGGAAAATATTACAGAGTGTTCCGTAGACCTCCCTTGCTAGATGGTCGGTCCTTTTGAGCTATGTATATAATATATATTGGTATATGTATACTACCACTAATCTTGATTTATCCCCCCACCTTTCCTTTCAGATGAGCATAGCTTGTTGTCTAAGTCTGTGAGTGTCTTTCTCTGTGGAAATATGTTCATTTGTGTCAGTCATTAGATAACGCCTATAAGTGATATCACAGGATGTAGGTCTTTTGCTTTCCGACTTACCCCATGTTTTGTGACTATCTCCAGGCTCATCTGCGGTGCCTCAAAGAGCAGTGTTTCATTGTTTTCCATGGCTAATATTCCACTGTGTACATGGACCACTTCTGCTTTATCCTTTCACCTGTGGATGGACATCTTGGTTGCTTCACTGTCTTGGATATTGTGAATAAGACGGCACTGCAGCTGTTGCAGCCTTCGTCTTCTCGATCCTGGTTTTCTCAGGTGAGAGGCCCAGTGGTGAACCTGCTGGATTGAATGGTACCTCAATTTTTACTTTCAAACGCAGCTCCTTTCTGTTCTCATTATTGGCTCTTACCACTTTACATCTCTCCAGCAGGTAGAGGGTACACAGTTCTCTAAAACCCCTTCAGCATTTATTGTTTGCAGACTTTTTGCTGATGGTCAGTCGACTAGTGTGAGTTGAAAGCTCCTTGTAGATTTTATTACATGAGTCTAATAGTTCCCGAGGTTGAGCTTTTATCCATTTTCCTTTGTTTTCAAAGAGGGTGAGTAAAACGTAACTCTATATACTACCTTCTTGAAAAATTTGCCTGTTTTGCATTTTTTTGTCCATTCCCTACTTCAGCACAATTTTTTTACGGCAGGTGTCCTTTACAGCCCTGAGTCCTTGAGAATGTTAAGTGAACATTAGCTGTGGGTTGAAAGCCGCTCTTGTGGGAAACGGCCACAAGGCGGCAGCATTTCTCCTTATCCAAATCTGGTTACTAGCGCAACAGAGACTTGATGGAATTGGTGCTCTAGGTTGTAAATTAGAACGGAATGTGCCCGGAAAAAGCCCTTTTAGTATATGTCTCAGTACTTCTTGTTCGTCTTTTTAACTTAATTTTATATTTTATCACAGCTAATTTGAATACAAAGGTTTGTTTCCTCTACGTGTGCAAGATGTGGTTCTTTCACCCCTATACACGTATCTATTCTTCTTCGCATCCTTTCCCCATGTCGGTTATGACCCAATGTTGAGTAGTGTTCTCCTGCTATTCCGTAGGTGTTTGGTGATTATATATTTCGTGTGGTTTGTATATCTCTGTTAACCCCAATATCGTAGTGTATCCAATCCTCACACCATTCCATTTGGTGAACAATAAGTTTTTTAATGAATCTGTGGTTGCCTTTCTCTGTGGAATTATCTTCATTGGTATCAATTTTTAGGTAACACCTAAAAGTGACATGATAGGATATGTGTCTTTTGCTTTCTCACTTACTACAAGTTCCGTGGTTACTTCTAAACTCGCCTATGGTGCTGCAAATGGCATTGTTTCATTTTTTCACTAGCGAATATTCCATCTGTATATGTTGCAGTTCTTTTTGTCCACCCATCTGTTGGTGGACTTTTTGGTTACTTCCATATCTTGGCTATTGTAATACTGTGCAAAGCAGATTTGCCTGCCTGTGTCTTTCCAATTATGTCTTGTTAGATTATACGTCCAGGAATGGGCCTGCTGGATCATATCGTAGCTCAATGTATACCTTTTATAGGCACCTCCATTCTGTTCTCATTAGTGGCTCTTTACAAGGTACGTCCCACTTAATGTTGAGGGTATGCATTTCTCCACAACACCTTCAGCATCTGTTGTTTGTAGTTTTCTTGCTGATGGTTATTCTGACCAGTGTGAGCTGATACCTCTTTGTGGTTGAATTTGCATGTGTCTCGTAATCCATTGAAATTGAGCTTTAAAGCATGTCCTTTTTATTTTTCAAGCTGTGATTACTGCTTAGTTCTTCAGAGAGTTTTCTTAAAGTATGTGTCACATTTTGAAGAGTTTTGGCCATTACCTCACTCAAACATTTTGAGGGCAGGTTTCATTTACAGCCCTGCAGTACTTGTTCTTATGAAGTGACCATTAGCACAGGCTTTGAAGCTGCTTTTGCAGGTTATGGCCAGAGGGCGGCAGCCTTTCTATGTTCCCCACCCTGGTAACTGGGGAAAAAGTCCTTCCAGCCTGGGGTGTTCCTCAGTTATAAATTAGAGTGGAATGTGCCCAGATAAACCCACAAATGCTGATGTTTCCTTACTTTTGTTTGTTTTCTAAATTAAAGTTATATTTTTTACTGAAGTAATATTCCATTTTGTGCATGGACCACTGCTTCTTGGTGCCTTCCTCGGCTGAGGGACATTTTCGTGGCTTCCAGGTGTTGGCTATGGTAAATATTGCTGGAGTGCAGGCTTGCCAGCCTGAGACTCTTAGATTCTCATTTTCTCAGGGGATAGGCCCAGCAGTGCGTGTGATTGATTGACTGGTAGCACAGTGTTTCCCTTTTCAGAGCACCTCCTTTGTGTTTTCATTAGTGGCTCTTACGACGTCCCCCTTAGAACTGAGGGTACGCATTTCTCCACAGTCCCTTCGGCATTTACTGTTGGCAGCATTTTTGCTAATGGCCCTTCCGACGGCTGTGAGCTGGTAGTTTCTTGTAATTTGGGTTTGCATGTCTTTAAAAATTCCTAAAATTCATCATTATTATATGCCTTTATCTTTTCTGTTAAAAAAATGAAAAAAATTGTGAGTACAATAGAAGTCTTGAAATCGTCTTCTTGCAAGGTTGCCCTCTTTTGAATTTTTTCGTCGATTTTCCACCCCAGGATCATTTCGGAGGGCAAGTGTCATTTACAGAACTGCAAGTTTGGTGAACATTTAGTGACCTTTAGCAATGGGCTTAAAGCTGCTGTTTTGGGAAATGGCCACAAGGAGGAAGCATTACTCCATTCCCAAACCTGGGCACGAGGGCAGCCGAGCCTTTCTGGATGTCGTGTTCCTAGGTTGTAAATTAGAATGGAATGTGCCAGGAGAAACCCCCATAAGTTTATGTCTCATTACTTCTTCTTGGTTTTTAAAATTTTTTAATCGGGGTAAAGATTAGAATATTGTTTGCCCTGGGTGTACACAATCTGGTTCATTTGTACATTATATATGTCTATTCACGTACAGATCCTCTTCCCATGGAAAATATTACAGAGTGTTCCGTAGACCTCCCTTGCTAGATGGTCGGTCTTTTTGAGCTATGTATATAATATATATTGGTATATGTATACTACCACTAATCTTGATTTATCCCCCCACCTTTCCTTTCAGATGAGCATAGCTTGTTGTCTAAGTCTGTGAGTGTCTTTCTCTGTGGAAATATGTTCATTTGTGTCAGTCATTAGATAACGCCTATAAGTGATATCACAGGATGTAGGTCTTTTGCTTTCCGACTTACCCCATGTTTTGTGACTATCTCCAGGCTCATCTGCGGTGCCTCAAAGAGCAGTGTTTCATTGTTTTCCATGGCTAATATTCCACTGTGTACATGGACCACTTCTGCTTTATCCTTTCACCTGTGGATGGACATCTTGGTTGCTTCACTGTCTTGGATATTGTGAAGAAGACGGCACTGCAGCTGTTGCAGCCTTCGTCTTCTCGATCCTGGTTTTCTCAGGTGAGAGGCCCAGTGGTGAACCTGCTGGATTGAATGGTACCTCAATTTTTACTTTCAAACGCAGCTCCTTTCTGTTCTCATTATTGGCTCTTACCACTTTACATCTCTCCAGCAGGTAGAGGGTACACAGTTCTCTAAAACCCCTTCAGCATTTATTGTTTGCAGACTTTTTGCTGATGGTCAGTCGACTAGTGTGAGTTGAAAGCTCCTTGTAGATTTTATTACATGAGTCTAATAGTTCCCGAGGTTGAGCTTTTATCCATTTTCCTTTGTTTTCAAAGAGGGTGAGTAAAACGTAACTCTATATACTACCTTCTTGAAAAATTTGCCTGTTTTGCATTTTTTTGTCCATTCCCTACTTCAGCACAATTTTTTTACGGCAGGTGTCCTTTACAGCCCTGAGTCCTTGAGAATGTTAAGTGAACATTAGCTGTGGGTTGAAAGCCGCTCTTGTGGGAAACGGCCACAAGGCGGCAGCATTTCTCCTTATCCAAATCTGGTTACTAGCGCAACAGAGACTTGATGGAATTGGTGCTCTAGGTTGTAAATTAGAACGGAATGTGCCCGGAAAAAGCCCTTTTAGTATATGTCTCAGTACTTCTTGTTCATCTTTTTAACTTAATTTTATATTTTATCACAGCTAATTTGAATACAAAGGTTTGTTTCCTCTACGTGTGCAAGATGTGGTTCTTTCACCCCTATACACGTATCTATTCTTCTTCGCATCCTTTCCCCATGTCGGTTATGACCCAATGTTGAGTAGTGTTCTCCTGCTATTCCGTAGGTGTTTGGTGATTATATATTTCGTGTGGTTTGTATATCTCTGTTAACCCCAATATCGTAGTGTATCCAATCCTCACACCATTCCATTTGGTGAACAATAAGTTTTTTAATGAATCTGTGGTTGCCTTTCTCTGTGGAATTATCTTCATTGGTATCAATTTTTAGGTAACACCTAAAAGTGACATGATAGGATATGTGTCTTTTGCTTTCTCACTTACTACAAGTTCCGTGGTTACTTCTAAACTCGCCTATGGTGCTGCAAATGGCATTGTTTCATTTTTTCACTAGCGAATATTCCATCTGTATATGTTGCAGTTCTTTTTGTCCACCCATCTGTTGGTGGACTTTTTGGTTACTTCCATATCTTGGCTATTGTAATACTGTGCAAAGCAGATTTGCCTGCCTGTGTCTTTCCAATTATGTCTTGTTAGATTATACGTCCAGGAATGGGCCTGCTGGATCATATCGTAGCTCAATGTATACCTTTTATAGGCACCTCCATTCTGTTCTCATTAGTGGCTCTTTACAAGGTACGTCCCACTTAATGTTGAGGGTATGCATTTCTCCACAACACCTTCAGCATCTGTTGTTTGTAGTTTTCTTGCTGATGGTTATTCTGACCAGTGTGAGCTGATACCTCTTTGTGGTTGAATTTGCATGTGTCTCGTAATCCATTGAAATTGAGCTTTAAAGCATGTCCTTTTTATTTTTCAAGCTGTGATTACTGCTTAGTTCTTCAGAGAGTTTTCTTAAAGTATGTGTCACATTTTGAAGAGTTTTGGCCATTACCTCACTCAAACATTTTGAGGGCAGGTTTCATTTACAGCCCTGCAGTACTTGTTCTTATGAAGTGACCATTAGCACAGGCTTTGAAGCTGCTTTTGCAGGTTATGGCCAGAGGGCGGCAGCCTTTCTATGTTCCCCACCCTGGTAACTGGGGAAAAAGTCCTTCCAGCCTGGGGTGTTCCTCAGTTATAAATTAGAGTGGAATGTGCCCAGATAAACCCACAAATGCTGATGTTTCCTTACTTTTGTTTGTTTTCTAAATTAAAGTTATATTTTTTACTGAAGTAATATTCCATTTTGTGCATGGACCACTGCTTCTTGGTGCCTTCCTCGGCTGAGGGACATTTTCGTGGCTTCCAGGTGTTGGCTATGGTAAATATTGCTGGAGTGCAGGCTTGCCAGCCTGAGACTCTTAGATTCTCATTTTCTCAGGGGATAGGCCCAGCAGTGCGTGTGATTGATTGACTGGTAGCACAGTGTTTCCCTTTTCAGAGCACCTCCTTTGTGTTTTCATTAGTGGCTCTTACGACGTCCCCCTTAGAACTGAGGGTACGCATTTCTCCACAGTCCCTTCGGCATTTACTGTTGGCAGCATTTTTGCTAATGGCCCTTCCGACGGCTGTGAGCTGGTAGTTTCTTGTAATTTGGGTTTGCATGTCTTTAAAAATTCCTAAAATTCATCATTATTATATGCCTTTATCTTTTCTGTTAAAAAAATGAAAAAAATTGTGAGTACAATAGAAGTCTTGAAATCGTCTTCTTGCAAGGTTGCCCTCTTTTGAATTTTTTCGTCGATTTTCCACCCCAGGATCATTTCGGAGGGCAAGTGTCATTTACAGAACTGCAAGTTTGGTGAACATTTAGTGACCTTTAGCAATGGGTTTAAAGCTGCTGTTTTGGGAAATGGCCACAAGGAGGAAGCATTACTCCATTCCCAAACCTGGGCACGAGGGCAGCCGAGCCTTTCTGGATGTCGTGTTCCTAGGTTGTAAATTAGAATGGAATGTGCCAGGAGAAACCCCCATAAGTTTATGTCTCATTACTTCTTCTTGGTTTTTAAAATTTTTTAATCGGGGTAAAGATTAGAATATTGTTTGCCCTGGGTGTACACAATCTGGTTCATTTGTACATTATATATGTCTATTCACGTACAGATCCTCTTCCCATGGAAAATATTACAGAGTGTTCCGTAGACCTCCCTTGCTAGATGGTCGGTCCTTTTGAGCTATGTATATAATATATATTGGTATATGTATACTACCACTAATCTTGATTTATCCCCCCACCTTTCCTTTCAGATGAGCATAGCTTGTTTTCTAAGTCTGTGAGTGTCTTTCTCTGTGGAAATATGTTCATTTGTGTCAGTCATTAGATAACGCCTATAAGTGATATCACAGGATGTAGGTCTTTTGCTTTCCGACTTACCCCATGTTTTGTGACTATCTCCAGGCTCATCTGCGGTGCCTCAAAGAGCAGTGTTTCATTGTTTTCCATGGCTAATATTCCACTGTGTACATGGACCACTTCTGCTTTATCCTTTCACCTGTGGATGGACATCTTGGTTGCTTCACTGTCTTGGATATT
The DNA here is from genome assembly GCF_965194805.1 of Balaenoptera borealis. Classification (NCBI taxonomy): domain Eukaryota; kingdom Metazoa; phylum Chordata; class Mammalia; order Artiodactyla; family Balaenopteridae; genus Balaenoptera; species Balaenoptera borealis. The sequence goes on along the minus strand of NW_028123022.1, from coordinate 118,674 downwards.
GTGAAGAAGACGGCACTGCAGCTGTTGCAGCCTTCGTCTTCTCGATCCTGGTTTTCTCAGGTGAGAGGCCCAGTGGTGAACCTGCTGGATTGAATGGTACCTCAATTTTTACTTTCAAACGCAGCTCCTTTCTGTTCTCATTATTGGCTCTTACCACTTTACATCTCTCCAGCAGGTAGAGGGTACACAGTTCTCTAAAACCCCTTCAGCATTTATTGTTTGCAGACTTTTTGCTGATGGTCAGTCGACTAGTGTGAGTTGAAAGCTCCTTGTAGATTTTATTACATGAGTCTAATAGTTCCCGAGGTTGAGCTTTTATCCATTTTCCTTTGTTTTCAAAGAGGGTGAGTAAAACGTAACTCTATATACTACCTTCTTGAAAAATTTGCCTGTTTTGCATTTTTTTGTCCATTCCCTACTTCAGCACAATTTTTTTACGGCAGGTGTCCTTTACAGCCCTGAGTCCTTGAGAATGTTAAGTGAACATTAGCTGTGGGTTGAAAGCCGCTCTTGTGGGAAACGGCCACAAGGCGGCAGCATTTCTCCTTATCCAAATCTGGTTACTAGCGCAACAGAGACTTGATGGAATTGGTGCTCTAGGTTGTAAATTAGAACGGAATGTGCCCGGAAAAAGCCCTTTTAGTATATGTCTCAGTACTTCTTGTTCGTCTTTTTAACTTAATTTTATATTTTATCACAGCTAATTTGAATACAAAGGTTTGTTTCCTCTACGTGTGCAAGATGTGGTTCTTTCACCCCTATACACGTATCTATTCTTCTTCGCATCCTTTCCCCATGTCGGTTATGACCCAATGTTGAGTAGTGTTCTCCTGCTATTCCGTAGGTGTTTGGTGATTATATATTTCGTGTGGTTTGTATATCTCTGTTAACCCCAATATCGTAGTGTATCCAATCCTCACACCATTCCATTTGGTGAACAATAAGTTTTTTAATGAATCTGTGGTTGCCTTTCTCTGTGGAATTATCTTCATTGGTATCAATTTTTAGGTAACACCTAAAAGTGACATGATAGGATATGTGTCTTTTGCTTTCTCACTTACTACAAGTTCCGTGGTTACTTCTAAACTCGCCTATGGTGCTGCAAATGGCATTGTTTCATTTTTTCACTAGCGAATATTCCATCTGTATATGTTGCAGTTCTTTTTGTCCACCCATCTGTTGGTGGACTTTTTGGTTACTTCCATATCTTGGCTATTGTAATACTGTGCAAAGCAGATTTGCCTGCCTGTGTCTTTCCAATTATGTCTTGTTAGATTATACGTCCAGGAATGGGCCTGCTGGATCATATCGTAGCTCAATGTATACCTTTTATAGGCACCTCCATTCTGTTCTCATTAGTGGCTCTTTACAAGGTACGTCCCACTTAATGTTGAGGGTATGCATTTCTCCACAACACCTTCAGCATCTGTTGTTTGTAGTTTTCTTGCTGATGGTTATTCTGACCAGTGTGAGCTGATACCTCTTTGTGGTTGAATTTGCATGTGTCTCGTAATCCATTGAAATTGAGCTTTAAAGCATGTCCTTTTTATTTTTCAAGCTGTGATTACTGCTTAGTTCTTCAGAGAGTTTTCTTAAAGTATGTGTCACATTTTGAAGAGTTTTGGCCATTACCTCACTCAAACATTTTGAGGGCAGGTTTCATTTACAGCCCTGCAGTACTTGTTCTTATGAAGTGACCATTAGCACAGGCTTTGAAGCTGCTTTTGCAGGTTATGGCCAGAGGGCGGCAGCCTTTCTATGTTCCCCACCCTGGTAACTGGGGAAAAAGTCCTTCCAGCCTGGGGTGTTCCTCAGTTATAAATTAGAGTGGAATGTGCCCAGATAAACCCACAAATGCTGATGTTTCCTTACTTTTGTTTGTTTTCTAAATTAAAGTTATATTTTTTACTGAAGTAATATTCCATTTTGTGCATGGACCACTGCTTCTTGGTGCCTTCCTCGGCTGAGGGACATTTTCGTGGCTTCCAGGTGTTGGCTATGGTAAATATTGCTGGAGTGCAGGCTTGCCAGCCTGAGACTCTTAGATTCTCATTTTCTCAGGGGATAGGCCCAGCAGTGCGTGTGATTGATTGACTGGTAGCACAGTGTTTCCCTTTTCAGAGCACCTCCTTTGTGTTTTCATTAGTGGCTCTTACGACGTCCCCCTTAGAACTGAGGGTACGCATTTCTCCACAGTCCCTTCGGCATTTACTGTTGGCAGCATTTTTGCTAATGGCCCTTCCGACGGCTGTGAGCTGGTAGTTTCTTGTAATTTGGGTTTGCATGTCTTTAAAAATTCCTAAAATTCATCATTATTATATGCCTTTATCTTTTCTGTTAAAAAAATGAAAAAAATTGTGAGTACAATAGAAGTCTTGAAATCGTCTTCTTGCAAGGTTGCCCTCTTTTGAATTTTTTGGTCGATTTTCCACCCCAGGATCATTTCGGAGGGCAAGTGTCATTTACAGAAGTGCAAGTTTGGTGAACATTTAGTGACCTTTAGCAATGGGCTTAAAGCTGCTGTTTTGGGAAATGGCCACAAGGAGGAAGCATTACTCCATTCCCAAACCTGGGCACGAGGGCAGCCGAGCCTTTCTGGATGTCGTGTTCCTAGGTTGTAAATTAGAATGGAATGTGCCAGGAGAAACCCCCATAAGTTTATGTCTCATTACTTCTTCTTGGTTTTTAAAATTTTTTAATCGGGGTAAAGATTAGAATATTGTTTGCCCTGGGTGTACACAATCTGGTTCATTTGTACATTATATATGTCTATTCACGTACAGATCCTCTTCCCATGGAAAATATTACAGAGTGTTCCGTAGACCTCCCTTGCTAGATGGTCGGTCCTTTTGAGCTATGTATATAATATATATTGGTATATGTATACTACCACTAATCTTGATTTATCCCCCCACCTTTCCTTTCAGATGAGCATAGCTTGTTGTCTAAGTCTGTGAGTGTCTTTCTCTGTGGAAATATGTTCATTTGTGTCAGTCATTAGATAACGCCTATAAGTGATATCACAGGATGTAGGTCTTTTGCTTTCCGACTTACCCCATGTTTTGTGACTATCTCCAGGCTCATGTGCGGTGCCTCAAAGAGCAGTGTTTCATTGTTTTCCATGGCTAATATTCCACTGTGTACATGGACCACTTCTGCTTTATCCTTTCACCTGTGGATGGACATCTTGGTTGCTTCACTGTCTTGGATATTGTGAATAAGACGGCACTGCAGCTGTTGCAGCCTTCGTCTTCTCGATCCTGGTTTTCTCAGGTGAGAGGCCCAGTGGTGAACCTGCTGGATTGAATGGTACCTCAATTTTTACTTTCAAACGCAGCTCCTTTCTGTTCTCATTATTGGCTCTTACCACTTTACATCTCTCCAGCAGGTAGAGGGTACACAGTTCTCTAAAACCCCTTCAGCATTTATTGTTTGCAGACTTTTTGCTGATGGTCAGTCGACTAGTGTGAGTTGAAAGCTCCTTGTAGATTTTATTACATGAGTCTAATAGTTCCCGAGGTTGAGCTTTTATCCATTTTCCTTTGTTTTCAAAGAGGGTGAGTAAAACGTAACTCTATATACTACCTTCTTGAAAAATTTGCCTGTTTTGCATTTTTTTGTCCATTCCCTACTTCAGCACAATTTTTTTACGGCAGGTGTCCTTTACAGCCCTGAGTCCTTGAGAATGTTAAGTGAACATTAGCTGTGGGTTGAAAGCCGCTCTTGTGGGAAACGGCCACAAGGCGGCAGCATTTCTCCTTATCCAAATCTGGTTACTAGCGCAACAGAGACTTGATGGAATTGGTGCTCTAGGTTGTAAATTAGAACGGAATGTGCCCGGAAAAAGCCCTTTTAGTATATGTCTCAGTACTTCTTGTTCGTCTTTTTAACTTAATTTTATATTTTATCACAGCTAATTTGAATACAAAGGTTTGTTTCCTCTACGTGTGCAAGATGTGGTTCTTTCACCCCTATACACGTATCTATTCTTCTTCGCATCCTTTCCCCATGTCGGTTATGACCCAATGTTGAGTAGTGTTCTCCTGCTATTCCGTAGGTGTTTGGTGATTATATATTTCGTGTGGTTTGTATATCTCTGTTAACCCCAATATCGTAGTGTATCCAATCCTCACACCATTCCATTTGGTGAACAATAAGTTTTTTTAATGAATCTGTGGTTGCCTTTCTCTGTGGAATTATCTTCATTGGTATCAATTTTTAGGTAACACCTAAAAGTGACATGATAGGATATGTGTCTTTTGCTTTCTCACTTACTACAAGTTCCGTGGTTACTTCTAAACTCGCCTATGGTGCTGCAAATGGCATTGTTTCATTTTTTCACTAGCGAATATTCCATCTGTATATGTTGCAGTTCTTTTTGTCCACCCATCTGTTGGTGGACTTTTTGGTTACTTCCATATCTTGGCTATTGTAATACTGTGCAAAGCAGATTTGCCTGCCTGTGTCTTTCCAATTATGTCTTGTTAGATTATACGTCCAGGAATGGGCCTGCTGGATCATATCGTAGCTCAATGTATACCTTTTATAGGCACCTCCATTCTGTTCTCATTAGTGGCTCTTTACAAGGTACGTCCCACTTAATGTTGAGGGTATGCATTTCTCCACAACACCTTCAGCATCTGTTGTTTGTAGTTTTCTTGCTGATGGTTATTCTGACCAGTGTGAGCTGATACCTCTTTGTGGTTGAATTTGCATGTGTCTCGTAATCCATTGAAATTGAGCTTTAAAGCATGTCCTTTTTATTTTTCAAGCTGTGATTACTGCTTAGTTCTTCAGAGAGTTTTCTTAAAGTATGTGTCACATTTTGAAGAGTTTTGGCCATTACCTCACTCAAACATTTTGAGGGCAGGTTTCATTTACAGCCCTGCAGTACTTGTTCTTATGAAGTGACCATTAGCACAGGCTTTGAAGCTGCTTTTGCAGGTTATGGCCAGAGGGCGGCAGCCTTTCTATGTTCCCCACCCTGGTAACTGGGGAAAAAGTCCTTCCAGCCTGGGGTGTTCCTCAGTTATAAATTAGAGTGGAATGTGCCCAGATAAACCCACAAATGCTGATGTTTCCTTACTTTTGTTTGTTTTCTAAATTAAAGTTATATTTTTTACTGAAGTAATATTCCATTTTGTGCATGGACCACTGCTTCTTGGTGCCTTCCTCGGCTGAGGGACATTTTCGTGGCTTCCAGGTGTTGGCTATGGTAAATATTGCTGGAGTGCAGGCTTGCCAGCCTGAGACTCTTAGATTCTCATTTTCTCAGGGGATAGGCCCAGCAGTGCGTGTGATTGATTGACTGGTAGCACAGTGTTTCCCTTTTCAGAGCACCTCCTTTGTGTTTTCATTAGTGGCTCTTACGACGTCCCCCTTAGAACTGAGGGTACGCATTTCTCCACAGTCCCTTCGGCATTTACTGTTGGCAGCATTTTTGCTAATGGCCCTTCCGACGGCTGTGAGCTGGTAGTTTCTTGTAATTTGGGTTTGCATGTCTTTAAAAATTCCTAAAATTCATCATTATTATATGCCTTTATCTTTTCTGTTAAAAAAATGAAAAAAATTGTGAGTACAATAGAAGTCTTGAAATCGTCTTCTTGCAAGGTTGCCCTCTTTTGAATTTTTTGGTCGATTTTCCACCCCAGGATCATTTCGGAGGGCAAGTGTCATTTACAGAAGTGCAAGTTTGGTGAACATTTAGTGACCTTTAGCAATGGGCTTAAAGCTGCTGTTTTGGGAAATGGCCACAAGGAGGAAGCATTACTCCATTCCCAAACCTGGGCACGAGGGCAGCCGAGCCTTTCTGGATGTCGTGTTCCTAGGTTGTAAATTAGAATGGAATGTGCCAGGAGAAACCCCCATAAGTTTATGTCTCATTACTTCTTCTTGGTTTTTAAAATTTTTTAATCGGGGTAAAGATTAGAATATTGTTTGCCCTGGGTGTACACAATCTGGTTCATTTGTACATTATATATGTCTATTCACGTACAGATCCTCTTCCCATGGAAAATATTACAGAGTGTTCCGTAGACCTCCCTTGCTAGATGGTCGGTCCTTTTGAGCTATGTATATAATATATATTGGTATATGTATACTACCACTAATCTTGATTTATCCCCCCACCTTTCCTTTCAGATGAGCATAGCTTGTTGTCTAAGTCTGTGAGTGTCTTTCTCTGTGGAAATATGTTCATTTGTGTCAGTCATTAGATAACGCCTATAAGTGATATCACAGGATGTAGGTCTTTTGCTTTCCGACTTACCCCATGTTTTGTGACTATCTCCAGGCTCATCTGCGGTGCCTCAAAGAGCAGTGTTTCATTGTTTTCCATGGCTAATATTCCACTGTGTACATGGACCACTTCTGCTTTATCCTTTCACCTGTGGATGGACATCTTGGTTGCTTCACTGTCTTGGATATTGTGAAGAAGACGGCACTGCAGCTGTTGCAGCCTTCGTCTTCTCGATCCTGGTTTTCTCAGGTGAGAGGCCCAGTGGTGAACCTGCTGGATTGAATGGTACCTCAATTTTTACTTTCAAACGCAGCTCCTTTCTGTTCTCATTATTGGCTCTTACCACTTTACATCTCTCCAGCAGGTAGAGGGTACACAGTTCTCTAAAACCCCTTCAGCATTTATTGTTTGCAGACTTTTTGCTGATGGTCAGTCGACTAGTGTGAGTTGAAAGCTCCTTGTAGATTTTATTACATGAGTCTAATAGTTCCCGAGGTTGAGCTTTTATCCATTTTCCTTTGTTTTCAAAGAGGGTGAGTAAAACGTAACTCTATATACTACCTTCTTGAAAAATTTGCCTGTTTTGCATTTTTTTGTCCATTCCCTACTTCAGCACAATTTTTTTACGGCAGGTGTCCTTTACAGCCCTGAGTCCTTGAGAATGTTAAGTGAACATTAGCTGTGGGTTGAAAGCCGCTCTTGTGGGAAACGGCCACAAGGCGGCAGCATTTCTCCTTATCCAAATCTGGTTACTAGCGCAACAGAGACTTGATGGAATTGGTGCTCTAGGTTGTAAATTAGAACGGAATGTGCCCGGAAAAAGCCCTTTTAGTATATGTCTCAGTACTTCTTGTTCGTCTTTTTAACTTAATTTTATATTTTATCACAGCTAATTTGAATACAAAGGTTTGTTTCCTCTACGTGTGCAAGATGTGGTTCTTTCACCCCTATACACGTATCTATTCTTCTTCGCATCCTTTCCCCATGTCGGTTATGACCCAATGTTGAGTAGTGTTCTCCTGCTATTCCGTAGGTGTTTGGTGATTATATATTTCGTGTGGTTTGTATATCTCTGTTAACCCCAATATCGTAGTGTATCCAATCCTCACACCATTCCATTTGGTGAACAATAAGTTTTTTAATGAATCTGTGGTTGCCTTTCTCTGTGGAATTATCTTCATTGGTATCAATTTTTAGGTAACACCTAAAAGTGACATGATAGGATATGTGTCTTTTGCTTTCTCACTTACTACAAGTTCCGTGGTTACTTCTAAACTCGCCTATGGTGCTGCAAATGGCATTGTTTCATTTTTTCACTAGCGAATATTCCATCTGTATATGTTGCAGTTCTTTTTGTCCACCCATCTGTTGGTGGACTTTTTGGTTACTTCCATATCTTGGCTATTGTAATACTGTGCAAAGCAGATTTGCCTGCCTGTGTCTTTCCAATTATGTCTTGTTAGATTATACGTCCAGGAATGGGCCTGCTGGATCATATCGTAGCTCAATGTATACCTTTTATAGGCACCTCCATTCTGTTCTCATTAGTGGCTCTTTACAAGGTACGTCCCACTTAATGTTGAGGGTATGCATTTCTCCACAACACCTTCAGCATCTGTTGTTTGTAGTTTTCTTGCTGATGGTTATTCTGACCAGTGTGAGCTGATACCTCTTTGTGGTTGAATTTGCATGTGTCTCGTAATCCATTGAAATTGAGCTTTAAAGCATGTCCTTTTTATTTTTCAAGCTGTGATTACTGCTTAGTTCTTCAGAGAGTTTTCTTAAAGTATGTGTCACATTTTGAAGAGTTTTGGCCATTACCTCACTCAAACATTTTGAGGGCAGGTTTCATTTACAGCCCTGCAGTACTTGTTCTTATGAAGTGACCATTAGCACAGGCTTTGAAGCTGCTTTTGCAGGTTATGGCCAGAGGGCGGCAGCCTTTCTATGTTCCCCACCCTGGTAACTGGGGAAAAAGTCCTTCCAGCCTGGGGTGTTCCTCAGTTATAAATTAGAGTGGAATGTGCCCAGATAAACCCACAAATGCTGATGTTTCCTTACTTTTGTTTGTTTTCTAAATTAAAGTTATATTTTTTACTGAAGTAATATTCCATTTTGTGCATGGACCACTGCTTCTTGGTGCCTTCCTCGGCTGAGGGACATTTTCGTGGCTTCCAGGTGTTGGCTATGGTAAATATTGCTGGAGTGCAGGCTTGCCAGCCTGAGACTCTTAGATTCTCATTTTCTCAGGGGATAGGCCCAGCAGTGCGTGTGATTGATTGACTGGTAGCACAGTGTTTCCCTTTTCAGAGCACCTCCTTTGTGTTTTCATTAGTGGCTCTTACGACGTCCCCCTTAGAACTGAGGGTACGCATTTCTCCACAGTCCCTTCGGCATTTACTGTTGGCAGCATTTTTGCTAATGGCCCTTCCGACGGCTGTGAGCTGGTAGTTTCTTGTAATTTGGGTTTGCATGTCTTTAAAAATTCCTAAAATTCATCATTATTATATGCCTTTATCTTTTCTGTTAAAAAAATGAAAAAAATTGTGAGTACAATAGAAGTCTTGAAATCGTCTTCTTGCAAGGTTGCCCTCTTTTGAATTTTTTCGTCGATTTTCCACCCCAGGATCATTTCGGAGGGCAAGTGTCATTTACAGAAGTGCAAGTTTGGTGAACATTTAGTGACCTTTAGCAATGGGCTTAAAGCTGCTGTTTTGGGAAATGGCCACAAGGAGGAAGCATTACTCCATTCCCAAACCTGGGCACGAGGGCAGCCGAGCCTTTCTGGATGTCGTGTTCCTAGGTTGTAAATTAGAATGGAATGTGCCAGGAGAAACCCCCATAAGTTTATGTCTCATTACTTCTTCTTGGTTTTTAAAATTTTTTAATCGGGGTAAAGATTAGAATATTGTTTGCCCTGGGTGTACACAATCTGGTTCATTTGTACATTATATATGTCTATTCACGTACAGATCCTCTTCCCATGGAAAATATTACAGAGTGTTCCGTAGACCTCCCTTGCTAGATGGTCGGTCTTTTTGAGCTATGTATATAATATATATTGGTATATGTATACTACCACTAATCTTGATTTATCCCCCCACCTTTCCTTTCAGATGAGCATAGCTTGTTGTCTAAGTCTGTGAGTGTCTTTCTCTGTGGAAATATGTTCATTTGTGTCAGTCATTAGATAACGCCTATAAGTGATATCACAGGATGTAGGTCTTTTGCTTTCCGACTTACCCCATGTTTTGTGACTATCTCCAGGCTCATCTGCGGTGCCTCAAAGAGCAGTGTTTCATTGTTTTCCATGGCTAATATTCCACTGTGTACATGGACCACTTCTGCTTTATCCTTTCACCTGTGGATGGACATCTTGGTTGCTTCACTGTCTTGGATATTGTGAATAAGACGGCACTGCAGCTGTTGCAGCCTTCGTCTTCTCGATCCTGGTTTTCTCAGGTGAGAGGCCCAGTGGTGAACCTGCTGGATTGAATGGTACCTCAATTTTTACTTTCAAACGCAGCTCCTTTCTGTTCTCATTATTGGCTCTTACCACTTTACATCTCTCCAGCAGGTAGAGGGTACACAGTTCTCTAAAACCCCTTCAGCATTTATTGTTTGCAGACTTTTTGCTGATGGTCAGTCGACTAGTGTGAGTTGAAAGCTCCTTGTAGATTTTATTACATGAGTCTAATAGTTCCCGAGGTTGAGCTTTTATCCATTTTCCTTTGTTTTCAAAGAGGGTGAGTAAAACGTAACTCTATATACTACCTTCTTGAAAAATTTGCCTGTTTTGCATTTTTTTGTCCATTCCCTACTTCAGCACAATTTTTTTACGGCAGGTGTCCTTTACAGCCCTGAGTCCTTGAGAATGTTAAGTGAACATTAGCTGTGGGTTGAAAGCCGCTCTTGTGGGAAACGGCCACAAGGCGGCAGCATTTCTCCTTATCCAAATCTGGTTACTAGCGCAACAGAGACTTGATGGAATTGGTGCTCTAGGTTGTAAATTAGAACGGAATGTGCCCGGAAAAAGCCCTTTTAGTATATGTCTCAGTACTTCTTGTTCGTCTTTTTAACTTAATTTTATATTTTATCACAGCTAATTTGAATACAAAGGTTTGTTTCCTCTACGTGTGCAAGATGTGGTTCTTTCACCCCTATACACGTATCTATTCTTCTTCGCATCCTTTCCCCATGTCGGTTATGACCCAATGTTGAGTAGTGTTCTCCTGCTATTCCGTAGGTGTTTGGTGATTATATATTTCGTGTGGTTTGTATATCTCTGTTAACCCCAATATCGTAGTGTATCCAATCCTCACACCATTCCATTTGGTGAACAATAAGTTTTTTAATGAATCTGTGGTTGCCTTTCTCTGTGGAATTATCTTCATTGGTATCAATTTTTAGGTAACACCTAAAAGTGACATGATAGGATATGTGTCTTTTGCTTTCTCACTTACTACAAGTTCCGTGGTTACTTCTAAACTCGCCTATGGTGCTGCAAATGGCATTGTTTCATTTTTTCACTAGCGAATATTCCATCTGTATATGTTGCAGTTCTTTTTGTCCACCCATCTGTTGGTGGACTTTTTGGTTACTTCCATATCTTGGCTATTGTAATACTGTGCAAAGCAGATTTGCCTGCCTGTGTCTTTCCAATTATGTCTTGTTAGATTATACGTCCAGGAATGGGCCTGCTGGATCATATCGTAGCTCAATGTATACCTTTTATAGGCACCTCCATTCTGTTCTCATTAGTGGCTCTTTACAAGGTACGTCCCACTTAATGTTGAGGGTATGCATTTCTCCACAACACCTTCAGCATCTGTTGTTTGTAGTTTTCTTGCTGATGGTTATTCTGACCAGTGTGAGCTGATACCTCTTTGTGGTTGAATTTGCATGTGTCTCGTAATCCATTGAAATTGAGCTTTAAAGCATGTCCTTTTTATTTTTCAAGCTGTGATTACTGCTTAGTTCTTCAGAGAGTTTTCTTAAAGTATGTGTCACATTTTGAAGAGTTTTGGCCATTACCTCACTCAAACATTTTGAGGGCAGGTTTCATTTACAGCCCTGCAGTACTTGTTCTTATGAAGTGACCATTAGCACAGGCTTTGAAGCTGCTTTTGCAGGTTATGGCCAGAGGGCGGCAGCCTTTCTATGTTCCCCACCCTGGTAACTGGGGAAAAAGTCCTTCCAGCCTGGGGTGTTCCTCAGTTATAAATTAGAGTGGAATGTGCCCAGATAAACCCACAAATGCTGATGTTTCCTTACTTTTGTTTGTTTTCTAAATTAAAGTTATATTTTTTACTGAAGTAATATTCCATTTTGTGCATGGACCACTGCTTCTTGGTGCCTTCCTCGGCTGAGGGACATTTTCGTGGCTTCCAGGTGTTGGCTATGGTAAATATTGCTGGAGTGCAGGCTTGCCAGCCTGAGACTCTTAGATTCTCATTTTCTCAGGGGATAGGCCCAGCAGTGCGTGTGATTGATTGACTGGTAGCACAGTGTTTCCCTTTTCAGAGCACCTCCTTTGTGTTTTCATTAGTGGCTCTTACGACGTCCCCCTTAGAACTGAGGGTACGCATTTCTCCACAGTCCCTTCGGCATTTATTGTTGGCAGCATTTTTGCTAATGGCCCTTCCGACGGCTGTGAGCTGGTAGTTTCTTGTAATTTGGGTTTGCATGTCTTTAAAAATTCCTAAAATTCATCATTATTATATGCCTTTATCTTTTCTGTTAAAAAAATGAAAAAAATTGTGAGTACAATAGAATTCTTGAAATCGTCTTCTTGCAAGGTTGCCCTCTTTTGAATTTTTTCGTCGATTTTCCACCCCAGGATCATTTCGGAGGGCAAGTGTCATTTACAGAACTGCAAGTTTGGTGAACATTTAGTGACCTTTAGCAATGGGTTTAAAGCTGCTGTTTTGGGAAATGGCCACAAGGAGGAAGCATTACTCCATTCCCAAACCTGGGCACGAGGGCAGCCGAGCCTTTCTGGATGTCGTGTTCCTAGGTTGTAAATTAGAATGGAATGTGCCAGGAGAAACCCCCATAAGTTTATGTCTCATTACTTCTTCTTGGTTTTTAAAATTTTTTAATCGGGGTAAAGATTAGAATATTGTTTGCCCTGGGTGTACACAATCTGGTTCATTTGTACATTATATATGTCTATTCACGTACAGATCCTCTTCCCATGGAAAATATTACAGAGTGTTCCGTAGACCTCCCTTGCTAGATGGTCGGTCCTTTTGAGCTATGTATATAATATATATTGGTATATGTATACTACCACTAATCTTGATTTATCCCCCCACCTTTCCTTTCAGATGAGCATAGCTTGTTGTCTAAGTCTGTGAGTGTCTTTCTCTGTGGAAATATGTTCATTTGTGTCAGTCATTAGATAACGCCTATAAGTGATATCACAGGATGTAGGTCTTTTGCTTTCTGACTTACCCCATGTTTTGTGACTATCTCCAGGCTCATCTGCGGTGCCTCAAAGAGCAGTGTTTCATTGTTTTCCATGGCTAATATTCCACTGTGTACATGGACCACTTCTGCTTTATCCTTTCACCTGTGGATGGACATCTTGGTTGCTTCACTGTCTTGGATATTGTGAAGAAGACGGCACTGCAGCTGTTGCAGCCTTCGTCTTCTCGATCCTGGTTTTCTCAGGTGAGAGGCCCAGTGGTGAACCTGCTGGATTGAATGGTACCTCAATTTTTACTTTCAAACGCAGCTCCTTTCTGTTCTCATTATTGGCTCTTACCACTTTACATCTCTCCAGCAGGTAGAGGGTACACAGTTCTCTAAAACCCCTTCAGCATTTATTGTTTGCAGACTTTTTGCTGATGGTCAGTCGACTAGTGTGAGTTGAAAGCTCCTTGTAGATTTTATTACATGAGTCTAATAGTTCCCGAGGTTGAGCTTTTATCCATTTTCCTTTGTTTTCAAAGAGGGTGAGTAAAACGTAACTCTATATACTACCTTCTTGAAAAATTTGCCTGTTTTGCATTTTTTTGTCCATTCCCTACTTCAGCACAATTTTTTTACGGCAGGTGTCCTTTACAGCCCTGAGTCCTTGAGAATGTTAAGTGAACATTAGCTGTGGGTTGAAAGCCGCTCTTGTGGGAAACGGCCACAAGGCGGCAGCATTTCTCCTTATCCAAATCTGGTTACTAGCGCAACAGAGACTTGATGGAATTGGTGCTCTAGGTTGTAAATTAGAACGGAATGTGCCCGGAAAAAGCCCTTTTAGTATATGTCTCAGTACTTCTTGTTCGTCTTTTTAACTTAATTTTATATTTTATCACAGCTAATTTGAATACAAAGGTTTGTTTCCTCTACGTGTGCAAGATGTGGTTCTTTCACCCCTATACACGTATCTATTCTTCTTCGCATCCTTTCCCCATGTCGGTTATGACCCAATGTTGAGTAGTGTTCTCCTGCTATTCCGTAGGTGTTTGGTGATTATATATTTCGTGTGGTTTGTATATCTCTGTTAACCCCAATATCGTAGTGTATCCAATCCTCACACCATTCCATTTGGTGAACAATAAGTTTTTTAATGAATCTGTGGTTGCCTTTCTCTGTGGAATTATCTTCATTGGTATCAATTTTTAGGTAACACCTAAAAGTGACATGATAGGATATGTGTCTTTTGCTTTCTCACTTACTACAAGTTCCGTGGTTACTTCTAAACTCGCCTATGGTGCTGCAAATGGCATTGTTTCATTTTTTCACTAGCGAATATTCCATCTGTATATGTTGCAGTTCTTTTTGTCCACCCATCTGTTGGTGGACTTTTTGGTTACTTCCATATCTTGGCTATTGTAATACTGTGCAAAGCAGATTTGCCTGCCTGTGTCTTTCCAATTATGTCTTGTTAGATTATACGTCCAGGAATGGGCCTGCTGGATCATATCGTAGCTCAATGTATACCTTTTATAGGCACCTCCATTCTGTTCTCATTAGTGGCTCTTTACAAGGTACGTCCCACTTAATGTTGAGGGTATGCATTTCTCCACAACACCTTCAGCATCTGTTGTTTGTAGTTTTCTTGCTGATGGTTATTCTGACCAGTGTGAGCTGATACCTCTTTGTGGTTGAATTTGCATGTGTCTCGTAATCCATTGAAATTGAGCTTTAAAGCATGTCCTTTTTATTTTTCAAGCTGTGATTACTGCTTAGTTCTTCAGAGAGTTTTCTTAAAGTATGTGTCACATTTTGAAGAGTTTTGGCCATTACCTCACTCAAACATTTTGAGGGCAGGTTTCATTTACAGCCCTGCAGTACTTGTTCTTATGAAGTGACCATTAGCACAGGCTTTGAAGCTGCTTTTGCAGGTTATGGCCAGAGGGCGGCAGCCTTTCTATGTTCCCCACCCTGGTAACTGGGGAAAAAGTCCTTCCAGCCTGGGGTGTTCCTCAGTTATAAATTAGAGTGGAATGTGCCCAGATAAACCCACAAATGCTGATGTTTCCTTACTTTTGTTTGTTTTCTAAATTAAAGTTATATTTTTTACTGAAGTAATATTCCATTTTGTGCATGGACCACTGCTTCTTGGTGCCTTCCTCGGCTGAGGGACATTTTCGTGGCTTCCAGGTGTTGGCTATGGTAAATATTGCTGGAGTGCAGGCTTGCCAGCCTGAGACTCTTAGATTCTCATTTTCTCAGGGGATAGGCCCAGCAGTGCGTGTGATTGATTGACTGGTAGCACAGTGTTTCCCTTTTCAGAGCACCTCCTTTGTGTTTTCATTAGTGGCTCTTACGACGTCCCCCTTAGAACTGAGGGTACGCATTTCTCCACAGTCCCTTCGGCATTTACTGTTGGCAGCATTTTTGCTAATGGCCCTTCCGACGGCTGTGAGCTGGTAGTTTCTTGTAATTTGGGTTTGCATGTCTTTAAAAATTCCTAAAATTCATCATTATTATATGCCTTTATCTTTTCTGTTAAAAAAATGAAAAAAATTGTGAGTACAATAGAAGTCTTGAAATCGTCTTCTTGCAAGGTTGCCCTCTTTTGAATTTTTTGGTCGATTTTCCACCCCAGGATCATTTCGGAGGGCAAGTGTCATTTACAGAACTGTAAGTTTGGTGAACATTTAGTGACCTTTAGCAATGGGTTTAAAGCTGCTGTTTTGGGAAATGGCCACAAGGAGGAAGCATTACTCCATTCCCAAACCTGGGCACGAGGGCAGCCGAGCCTTTCTGGATGTCGTGTTCCTAGGTTGTAAATTAGAATGGAATGTGCCAGGAGAAACCCCCATAAGTTTATGTCTCATTACTTCTTCTTGGTTTTTAAAATTTTTTAATCGGGGTAAAGATTAGAATATTGTTTGCCCTGGGTGTACACAATCTGGTTCATTTGTACATTATATATGTCTATTCACGTACAGATCCTCTTCCCATGGAAAATATTACAGAGTGTTCCGTAGACCTCCCTTGCTAGATGGTCGGTCCTTTTGAGCTATGTATATAATATATATTGGTATATGTATACTACCACTAATCTTGATTTATCCCCCCACCTTTCCTTTCAGATGAGCATAGCTTGTTGTCTAAGTCTGTGAGTGTCTTTCTCTGTGGAAATATGTTCATTTGTGTCAGTCATTAGATAACGCCTATAAGTGATATCACAGGATGTAGGTCTTTTGCTTTCCGACTTACCCCATGTTTTGTGACTATCTCCAGGCTCATCTGCGGTGCCTCAAAGAGCAGTGTTTCATTGTTTTCCATGGCTAATATTCCACTGTGTACATGGACCACTTCTGCTTTATCCTTTCACCTGTGGATGGACATCTTGGTTGCTTCACTGTCTTGGATATTGTGAATAAGACTGCACTGCAGCTGTTGCAGCCTTCGTCTTCTCGATCCTGGTTTTCTCAGGTGAGAGGCCCAGTGGTGAACCTGCTGGATTGAATGGTACCTCAATTTTTACTTTCAAACGCAGCTCCTTTCTGTTCTCATTATTGGCTCTTACCACTTTACATCTCTCCAGCAGGTAGAGGGTACACAGTTCTCTAAAACCCCTTCAGCATTTATTGTTTGCAGACTTTTTGCTGATGGTCAGTCGACTAGTGTGAGTTGAAAGCTCCTTGTAGATTTTATTACATGAGTCTAATAGTTCCCGAGGTTGAGCTTTTATCCATTTTCCTTTGTTTTCAAAGAGGGTGAGTAAAACGTAACTCTATATACTACCTTCTTGAAAAATTTGCCTGTTTTGCATTTTTTTGTCCATTCCCTACTTCAGCACAATTTTTTTACGGCAGGTGTCCTTTACAGCCCTGAGTCCTTGAGAATGTTAAGTGAACATTAGCTGTGGGTTGAAAGCCGCTCTTGTGGGAAACGGCCACAAGGCGGCAGCATTTCTCCTTATCCAAATCTGGTTACTAGCGCAACAGAGACTTGATGGAATTGGTGCTCTAGGTTGTAAATTAGAACGGAATGTGCCCGGAAAAAGCCCTTTTAGTATATGTCTCAGTACTTCTTGTTCGTCTTTTTAACTTAATTTTATATTTTATCACAGCTAATTTGAATACAAAGGTTTGTTTCCTCTACGTGTGCAAGATGTGGTTCTTTCACCCCTATACACGTATCTATTCTTCTTCGCATCCTTTCCCCATGTCGGTTATGACCCAATGTTGAGTAGTGTTCTCCTGCTATTCCGTAGGTGTTTGGTGATTATATATTTCGTGTGGTTTGTATATCTCTGTTAACCCCAATATCGTAGTGTATCCAATCCTCACACCATTCCATTTGGTGAACAATAAGTTTTTTAATGAATCTGTGGTTGCCTTTCTCTGTGGAATTATCTTCATTGGTATCAATTTTTAGGTAACACCTAAAAGTGACATGATAGGATATGTGTCTTTTGCTTTCTCACTTACTACAAGTTCCGTGGTTACTTCTAAACTCGCCTATGGTGCTGCAAATGGCATTGTTTCATTTTTTCACTAGCGAATATTCCATCTGTATATGTTGCAGTTCTTTTTGTCCACCCATCTGTTGGTGGACTTTTTGGTTACTTCCATATCTTGGCTATTGTAATACTGTGCAAAGCAGATTTGCCTGCCTGTGTCTTTCCAATTATGTCTTGTTAGATTATACGTCCAGGAATGGGCCTGCTGGATCATATCGTAGCTCAATGTATACCTTTTATAGGCACCTCCATTCTGTTCTCATTAGTGGCTCTTTACAAGGTACGTCCCACTTAATGTTGAGGGTATGCATTTCTCCACAACACCTTCAGCATCTGTTGTTTGTAGTTTTCTTGCTGATGGTTATTCTGACCAGTGTGAGCTGATACCTCTTTGTGGTTGAATTTGCATGTGTCTCGTAATCCATTGAAATTGAGCTTTAAAGCATGTCCTTTTTATTTTTCAAGCTGTGATTACTGCTTAGTTCTTCAGAGAGTTTTCTTAAAGTATGTGTCACATTTTGAAGAGTTTTGGCCATTACCTCACTCAAACATTTTGAGGGCAGGTTTCATTTACAGCCCTGCAGTACTTGTTCTTATGAAGTGACCATTAGCACAGGCTTTGAAGCTGCTTTTGCAGGTTATGGCCAGAGGGCGGCAGCCTTTCTATGTTCCCCACCCTGGTAACTGGGGAAAAAGTCCTTCCAGCCTGGGGTGTTCCTCAGTTATAAATTAGAGTGGAATGTGCCCAGATAAACCCACAAATGCTGATGTTTCCTTACTTTTGTTTGTTTTCTAAATTAAAGTTATATTTTTTACTGAAGTAATATTCCATTTTGTGCATGGACCACTGCTTCTTGGTGCCTTCCTCGGCTGAGGGACATTTTCGTGGCTTCCAGGTGTTGGCTATGGTAAATATTGCTGGAGTGCAGGCTTGCCAGCCTGAGACTCTTAGATTCTCATTTTCTCAGGGGATAGGCCCAGCAGTGCGTGTGATTGATTGACTGGTAGCACAGTGTTTCCCTTTTCAGAGCACCTCCTTTGTGTTTTCATTAGTGGCTCTTACGACGTCCCCCTTAGAACTGAGGGTACGCATTTCTCCACAGTCCCTTCGGCATTTACTGTTGGCAGCATTTTTGCTAATGGCCCTTCCGACGGCTGTGAGCTGGTAGTTTCTTGTAATTTGGGTTTGCATGTCTTTAAAAATTCCTAAAATTCATCATTATTATATGCCTTTATCTTTTCTGTTAAAAAAATGAAAAAAATTGTGAGTACAATAGAAGTCTTGAAATCGTCTTCTTGCAAGGTTGCCCTCTTTTGAATTTTTTCGTCGATTTTCCACCCCAGGATCATTTCGGAGGGCAAGTGTCATTTACAGAACTGTAAGTTTGGTGAACATTTAGTGACCTTTAGCAATGGGTTTAAAGCTGCTGTTTTGGGAAATGGCCACAAGGAGGAAGCATTACTCCATTCCCAAACCTGGGCACGAGGGCAGCCGAGCCTTTCTGGATGTCGTGTTCCTAGGTTGTAAATTAGAATGGAATGTGCCAGGAGAAACCCCCATAAGTTTATGTCTCATTACTTCTTCTTGGTTTTTAAAATTTTTTAATCGGGGTAAAGATTAGAATATTGTTTGCCCTGGGTGTACACAATCTGGTTCATTTGTACATTATATATGTCTATTCACGTACAGATCCTCTTCCCATGGAAAATATTACAGAGTGTTCCGTAGACCTCCCTTGCTAGATGGTCGGTCCTTTTGAGCTATGTATATAATATATATTGGTATATGTATACTACCACTAATCTTGATTTATCCCCCCACCTTTCCTTTCAGATGAGCATAGCTTGTTGTCTAAGTCTGTGAGTGTCTTTCTCTGTGGAAATATGTTCATTTGTGTCAGTCATTAGATAACGCCTATAAGTGATATCACAGGATGTAGGTCTTTTGCTTTCCGACTTACCCCATGTTTTGTGACTATCTCCAGGCTCATCTGCGGTGCCTCAAAGAGCAGTGTTTCATTGTTTTCCATGGCTAATATTCCACTGTGTACATGGACCACTTCTGCTTTATCCTTTCACCTGTGGATGGACATCTTGGTTGCTTCACTGTCTTGGATATTGTGAATAAGACTGCACTGCAGCTGTTGCAGCCTTCGTCTTCTCGATCCTGGTTTTCTCAGGTGAGAGGCCCAGTGGTGAACCTGCTGGATTGAATGGTACCTCAATTTTTACTTTCAAACGCAGCTCCTTTCTGTTCTCATTATTGGCTCTTACCACTTTACATCTCTCCAGCAGGTAGAGGGTACACAGTTCTCTAAAACCCCTTCAGCATTTATTGTTTGCAGACTTTTTGCTGATGGTCAGTCGACTAGTGTGAGTTGAAAGCTCCTTGTAGATTTTATTACATGAGTCTAATAGTTCCCGAGGTTGAGCTTTTATCCATTTTCCTTTGTTTTCAAAGAGGGTGAGTAAAACGTAACTCTATATACTACCTTCTTGAAAAATTTGCCTGTTTTGCATTTTTTTGTCCATTCCCTACTTCAGCACAATTTTTTTACGGCAGGTGTCCTTTACAGCCCTGAGTCCTTGAGAATGTTAAGTGAACATTAGCTGTGGGTTGAAAGCCGCTCTTGTGGGAAACGGCCACAAGGCGGCAGCATTTCTCCTTATCCAAATCTGGTTACTAGCGCAACAGAGACTTGATGGAATTGGTGCTCTAGGTTGTAAATTAGAACGGAATGTGCCCGGAAAAAGCCCTTTTAGTATATGTCTCAGTACTTCTTGTTCGTCTTTTTAACTTAATTTTATATTTTATCACAGCTAATTTGAATACAAAGGTTTGTTTCCTCTACGTGTGCAAGATGTGGTTCTTTCACCCCTATACACGTATCTATTCTTCTTCGCATCCTTTCCCCATGTCGGTTATGACCCAATGTTGAGTAGTGTTCTCCTGCTATTCCGTAGGTGTTTGGTGATTATATATTTCGTGTGGTTTGTATATCTCTGTTAACCCCAATATCGTAGTGTATCCAATCCTCACACCATTCCATTTGGTGAACAATAAGTTTTTTAATGAATCTGTGGTTGCCTTTCTCTGTGGAATTATCTTCATTGGTATCAATTTTTAGGTAACACCTAAAAGTGACATGATAGGATATGTGTCTTTTGCTTTCTCACTTACTACAAGTTCCGTGGTTACTTCTAAACTCGCCTATGGTGCTGCAAATGGCATTGTTTCATTTTTTCACTAGCGAATATTCCATCTGTATATGTTGCAGTTCTTTTTGTCCACCCATCTGTTGGTGGACTTTTTGGTTACTTCCATATCTTGGCTATTGTAATACTGTGCAAAGCAGATTTGCCTGCCTGTGTCTTTCCAATTATGTCTTGTTAGATTATACGTCCAGGAATGGGCCTGCTGGATCATATCGTAGCTCAATGTATACCTTTTATAGGCACCTCCATTCTGTTCTCATTAGTGGCTCTTTACAAGGTACGTCCCACTTAATGTTGAGGGTATGCATTTCTCCACAACACCTTCAGCATCTGTTGTTTGTAGTTTTCTTGCTGATGGTTATTCTGACCAGTGTGAGCTGATACCTCTTTGTGGTTGAATTTGCATGTGTCTCGTAATCCATTGAAATTGAGCTTTAAAGCATGTCCTTTTTATTTTTTTAAGCTGTGATTACTGCTTAGTTCTTCAGAGAGTTTTCTTAAAGTATGTGTCACATTTTGAAGAGTTTTGGCCATTACCTCACTCAAACATTTTGAGGGCAGGTTTCATTTACAGCCCTGCAGTACTTGTTCTTATGAAGTGACCATTAGCACAGGCTTTGAAGCTGCTTTTGCAGGTTATGGCCAGAGGGCGGCAGCCTTTCTATGTTCCCCACCCTGGTAACTGGGGAAAAAGTCCTTCCAGCCTGGGGTGTTCCTCAGTTATAAATTAGAGTGGAATGTGCCCAGATAAACCCACAAATGCTGATGTTTCCTTACTTTTGTTTGTTTTCTAAATTAAAGTTATATATTTTACTGAAGTAATATTCCATTTTGTGCATGGACCACTGCTTCTTGGTGCCTTCCTCGGCTGAGGGACATTTTCGTGGCTTCCAGGTGTTGGCTATGGTAAATATTGCTGGAGTGCAGGCTTGCCAGCCTGAGACTCTTAGATTCTCATTTTCTCAGGGGATAGGCCCAGCAGTGCGTGTGATTGATTGACTGGTAGCACAGTGTTTCCCTTTTCAGAGCACCTCCTTTGTGTTTTCATTAGTGGCTCTTACGACGTCCCCCTTAGAACTGAGGGTACGCATTTCTCCACAGTCCCTTCGGCATTTACTGTTGGCAGCATTTTTGCTAATGGCCCTTCCGACGGCTGTGAGCTGGTAGTTTCTTGTAATTTGGGTTTGCATGTCTTTAAAAATTCCTAAAATTCATCATTATTATATGCCTTTATCTTTTTTGTTAAAAAAATGAAAAAAATTGTGAGTACAATAGAAGTCTTGAAATCGTCTTCTTGCAAGGTTGCCCTCTTTTGAATTTTTTGGTCGATTTTCCACCCCAGGATCATTTCGGAGGGCAAGTGTCATTTACAGAAGTGCAAGTTTGGTGAACATTTAGTGACCTTTAGCAATGGGCTTAAAGCTGCTGTTTTGGGAAATGGCCACAAGGAGGAAGCATTACTCCATTCCCAAACCTGGGCACGAGGGCAGCCGAGCCTTTCTGGATGTCGTGTTCCTAGGTTGTAAATTAGAATGGAATGTGCCAGGAGAAACCCCCATAAGTTTATGTCTCATTACTTCTTCTTGGTTTTTAAAATTTTTTAATCGGGGTAAAGATTAGAATATTGTTTGCCCTGGGTGTACACAATCTGGTTCATTTGTACATTATATATGTCTATTCACGTACAGATCCTCTTCCCATGGAAAATATTACAGAGTGTTCCGTAGACCTCCCTTGCTAGATGGTCGGTCTTTTTGAGCTATGTATATAATATATATTGGTATATGTATACTACCACTAATCTTGATTTATCCCCCCACCTTTCCTTTCAGATGAGCATAGCTTGTTTTCTAAGTCTGTGAGTGTCTTTCTCTGTGGAAATATGTTCATTTGTGTCAGTCATTAGATAACGCCTATAAGTGATATCACAGGATGTAGGTCTTTTGCTTTCCGACTTACCCCATGTTTTGTGACTATCTCCAGGCTCATCTGCGGTGCCTCAAAGAGCAGTGTTTCATTGTTTTCCATGGCTAATATTCCACTGTGTACATGGACCACTTCTGCTTTATCCTTTCACCTGTGGATGGACATCTTGGTTGCTTCACTGTCTTGGATATTGTGAATAAGACTGCACTGCAGCTGTTGCAGCCTTCGTCTTCTCGATCCTGGTTTTCTCAGGTGAGAGGCCCAGTGGTGAACCTGCTGGATTGAATGGTACCTCAATTTTTACTTTCAAACGCAGCTCCTTTCTGTTCTCATTATTGGCTCTTACCACTTTACATCTCTCCAGCAGGTAGAGGGTACACAGTTCTCTAAAACCCCTTCAGCATTTATTGTTTGCAGACTTTTTGCTGATGGTCAGTCGACTAGTGTGAGTTGAAAGCTCCTTGTAGATTTTATTACATGAGTCTAATAGTTCCCGAGGTTGAGCTTTTATCCATTTTCCTTTGTTTTCAAAGAGGGTGAGTAAAACGTAACTCTATATACTACCTTCTTGAAAAATTTGCCTGTTTTGCATTTTTTTGTCCATTCCCTACTTCAGCACAATTTTTTTACGGCAGGTGTCCTTTACAGCCCTGAGTCCTTGAGAATGTTAAGTGAACATTAGCTGTGGGTTGAAAGCCGCTCTTGTGGGAAACGGCCACAAGGCGGCAGCATTTCTCCTTATCCAAATCTGGTTACTAGCGCAACAGAGACTTGATGGAATTGGTGCTCTAGGTTGTAAATTAGAACGGAATGTGCCCGGAAAAAGCCCTTTTAGTATATGTCTCAGTACTTCTTGTTCGTCTTTTTAACTTAATTTTATATTTTATCACAGCTAATTTGAATACAAAGGTTTGTTTCCTCTACGTGTGCAAGATGTGGTTCTTTCACCCCTATACACGTATCTATTCTTCTTCGCATCCTTTCCCCATGTCGGTTATGACCCAATGTTGAGTAGTGTTCTCCTGCTATTCCGTAGGTGTTTGGTGATTATATATTTCGTGTGGTTTGTATATCTCTGTTAACCCCAATATCGTAGTGTATCCAATCCTCACACCATTCCATTTGGTGAACAATAAGTTTTTTAATGAATCTGTGGTTGCCTTTCTCTGTGGAATTATCTTCATTGGTATCAATTTTTAGGTAACACCTAAAAGTGACATGATAGGATATGTGTCTTTTGCTTTCTCACTTACTACAAGTTCCGTGGTTACTTCTAAACTCGCCTATGGTGCTGCAAATGGCATTGTTTCATTTTTTCACTAGCGAATATTCCATCTGTATATGTTGCAGTTCTTTTTGTCCACCCATCTGTTGGTGGACTTTTTGGTTACTTCCATATCTTGGCTATTGTAATACTGTGCAAAGCAGATTTGCCTGCCTGTGTCTTTCCAATTATGTCTTGTTAGATTATACGTCCAGGAATGGGCCTGCTGGATCATATCGTAGCTCAATGTATACCTTTTATAGGCACCTCCATTCTGTTCTCATTAGTGGCTCTTTACAAGGTACGTCCCACTTAATGTTGAGGGTATGCATTTCTCCACAACACCTTCAGCATCTGTTGTTTGTAGTTTTCTTGCTGATGGTTATTCTGACCAGTGTGAGCTGATACCTCTTTGTGGTTGAATTTGCATGTGTCTCGTAATCCATTGAAATTGAGCTTTAAAGCATGTCCTTTTTATTTTTCAAGCTGTGATTACTGCTTAGTTCTTCAGAGAGTTTTCTTAAAGTATGTGTCACATTTTGAAGAGTTTTGGCCATTACCTCACTCAAACATTTTGAGGGCAGGTTTCATTTACAGCCCTGCAGTACTTGTTCTTATGAAGTGACCATTAGCACAGGCTTTGAAGCTGCTTTTGCAGGTTATGGCCAGAGGGCGGCAGCCTTTCTATGTTCCCCACCCTGGTAACTGGGGAAAAAGTCCTTCCAGCCTGGGGTGTTCCTCAGTTATAAATTAGAGTGGAATGTGCCCAGATAAACCCACAAATGCTGATGTTTCCTTACTTTTGTTTGTTTTCTAAATTAAAGTTATATTTTTTACTGAAGTAATATTCCATTTTGTGCATGGACCACTGCTTCTTGGTGCCTTCCTCGGCTGAGGGACATTTTCGTGGCTTCCAGGTGTTGGCTATGGTAAATATTGCTGGAGTGCAGGCTTGCCAGCCTGAGACTCTTAGATTCTCATTTTCTCAGGGGATAGGCCCAGCAGTGCGTGTGATTGATTGACTGGTAGCACAGTGTTTCCCTTTTCAGAGCACCTCCTTTGTGTTTTCATTAGTGGCTCTTACGACGTCCCCCTTAGAACTGAGGGTACGCATTTCTCCACAGTCCCTTCGGCATTTACTGTTGGCAGCATTTTTGCTAATGGCCCTTCCGACGGCTGTGAGCTGGTAGTTTCTTGTAATTTGGGTTTGCATGTCTTTAAAAATTCCTAAAATTCATCATTATTATATGCCTTTATCTTTTCTGTTAAAAAAATGAAAAAAATTGTGAGTACAATAGAAGTCTTGAAATCGTCTTCTTGCAAGGTTGCCCTCTTTTGAATTTTTTTGGTCGATTTCCCACCCCAGGATCATTTCGGAGGGCAAGTGTCATTTACAGAACTGCAAGTTTGGTGAACATTTAGTGACCTTTAGCAATGGGTTTAAAGCTGCTGTTTTGGGAAATGGCCACAAGGAGGAAGCATTACTCCATTCCCAAACCTGGGCACGAGGGCAGCCGAGCCTTTCTGGATGTCGTGTTCCTAGGTTGTAAATTAGAATGGAATGTGCCAGGAGAAACCCCCATAAGTTTATGTCTCATTACTTCTTCTTGGTTTTTAAAATTTTTTAATCGGGGTAAAGATTAGAATATTGTTTGCCCTGGGTGTACACAATCTGGTTCATTTGTACATTATATATGTCTATTCACGTACAGATCCTCTTCCCATGGAAAATATTACAGAGTGTTCCGTAGACCTCCCTTGCTAGATGGTCGGTCTTTTTGAGCTATGTATATAATATATATTGGTATATGTATACTACCACTAATCTTGATTTATCCCCCCACCTTTCCTTTCAGATGAGCATAGCTTGTTTTCTAAGTCTGTGAGTGTCTTTCTCTGTGGAAATATGTTCATTTGTGTCAGTCATTAGATAACGCCTATAAGTGATATCACAGGATGTAGGTCTTTTGCTTTCCGACTTACCCCATGTTTTGTGACTATCTCCAGGCTCATCTGCGGTGCCTCAAAGAGCAGTGTTTCATTGTTTTCCATGGCTAATATTCCACTGTGTACATGGACCACTTCTGCTTTATCCTTTCACCTGTGGATGGACATCTTGGTTGCTTCACTGTCTTGGATATTGTGAATAAGACGGCACTGCAGCTGTTGCAGCCTTCGTCTTCTCGATCCTGGTTTTCTCAGGTGAGAGGCCCAGTGGTGAACCTGCTGGATTGAATGGTACCTCAATTTTTACTTTCAAACGCAGCTCCTTTCTGTTCTCATTATTGGCTCTTACCACTTTACATCTCTCCAGCAGGTAGAGGGTACACAGTTCTCTAAAACCCCTTCAGCATTTATTGTTTGCAGACTTTTTGCTGATGGTCAGTCGACTAGTGTGAGTTGAAAGCTCCTTGTAGATTTTATTACATGAGTCTAATAGTTCCCGAGGTTGAGCTTTTATCCATTTTCCTTTGTTTTCAAAGAGGGTGAGTAAAACGTAACTCTATATACTACCTTCTTGAAAAATTTGCCTGTTTTGCATTTTTTTGTCCATTCCCTACTTCAGCACAATTTTTTTACGGCAGGTGTCCTTTACAGCCCTGAGTCCTTGAGAATGTTAAGTGAACATTAGCTGTGGGTTGAAAGCCGCTCTTGTGGGAAACGGCCACAAGGCGGCAGCATTTCTCCTTATCCAAATCTGGTTACTAGCGCAACAGAGACTTGATGGAATTGGTGCTCTAGGTTGTAAATTAGAACGGAATGTGCCCGGAAAAAGCCCTTTTAGTATATGTCTCAGTACTTCTTGTTCGTCTTTTTAACTTAATTTTATATTTTATCACAGCTAATTTGAATACAAAGGTTTGTTTCCTCTACGTGTGCAAGATGTGGTTCTTTCACCCCTATACACGTATCTATTCTTCTTCGCATCCTTTCCCCATGTCGGTTATGACCCAATGTTGAGTAGTGTTCTCCTGCTATTCCGTAGGTGTTTGGTGATTATATATTTCGTGTGGTTTGTATATCTCTGTTAACCCCAATATCGTAGTGTATCCAATCCTCACACCATTCCATTTGGTGAACAATAAGTTTTTTAATGAATCTGTGGTTGCCTTTCTCTGTGGAATTATCTTCATTGGTATCAATTTTTAGGTAACACCTAAAAGTGACATGATAGGATATGTGTCTTTTGCTTTCTCACTTACTACAAGTTCCGTGGTTACTTCTAAACTCGCCTATGGTGCTGCAAATGGCATTGTTTCATTTTTTCACTAGCGAATATTCCATCTGTATATGTTGCAGTTCTTTTTGTCCACCCATCTGTTGGTGGACTTTTTGGTTACTTCCATATCTTGGCTATTGTAATACTGTGCAAAGCAGATTTGCCTGCCTGTGTCTTTCCAATTATGTCTTGTTAGATTATACGTCCAGGAATGGGCCTGCTGGATCATATCGTAGCTCAATGTATACCTTTTATAGGCACCTCCATTCTGTTCTCATTAGTGGCTCTTTACAAGGTACGTCCCACTTAATGTTGAGGGTATGCATTTCTCCACAACACCTTCAGCATCTGTTGTTTGTAGTTTTCTTGCTGATGGTTATTCTGACCAGTGTGAGCTGATACCTCTTTGTGGTTGAATTTGCATGTGTCTCGTAATCCATTGAAATTGCGCTTTAAAGCATGTCCTTTTTATTTTTCAAGCTGTGATTACTGCTTAGTTCTTCAGAGAGTTTTCTTAAAGTATGTGTCACATTTTGAAGAGTTTTGGCCATTACCTCACTCAAACATTTTGAGGGCAGGTTTCATTTACAGCCCTGCAGTACTTGTTCTTATGAAGTGACCATTAGCACAGGCTTTGAAGCTGCTTTTGCAGGTTATGGCCAGAGGGCGGCAGCCTTTCTATGTTCCCCACCCTGGTAACTGGGGAAAAAGTCCTTCCAGCCTGGGGTGTTCCTCAGTTATAAATTAGAGTGGAATGTGCCCAGATAAACCCACAAATGCTGATGTTTCCTTACTTTTGTTTGTTTTCTAAATTAAATTTATATTTTTTACTGAAGTAATATTCCATTTTGTGCATGGACCACTGCTTCTTGGTGCCTTCCTCGGCTGAGGGACATTTTCGTGGCTTCCAGGTGTTGGCTATGGTAAATATTGCTGGAGTGCAGGCTTGCCAGCCTGAGACTCTTAGATTCTCATTTTCTCAGGTGATAGGCCCAGCAGTGCGTGTGATTGATTGACTGGTAGCACAGTGTTTCCCTTTTCAGAGCACCTCCTTTGTGTTTTCATTAGTGGCTCTTACGACGTCCCCCTTAGAACTGAGGGTACGCATTTCTCCACAGTCCCTTCGGCATTTACTGTTGGCAGCATTTTTGCTAATGGCCCTTCCGACGGCTGTGAGCTGGTAGTTTCTTGTAATTTGGGTTTGCATGTCTTTAAAAATTCCTAAAATTCATCATTATTATATGCCTTTATCTTTTCTGTTAAAAAAATGAAAAAAATTGTGAGTACAATAGAAGTCTTGAAATCGTCTTCTTGCAAGGTTGCCCTCTTTTGAATTTTTTGGTCGATTTTCCACCCCAGGATCATTTCGGAGGGCAAGTGTCATTTACAGAAGTGCAAGTTTGGTGAACATTTAGTGACCTTTAGCAATGGGTTTAAAGCTGCTGTTTTGGGAAATGGCCACAAGGAGGAAGCATTACTCCATTCCCAAACCTGGGCACGAGGGCAGCCGAGCCTTTCTGGATGTCGTGTTCCTAGGTTGTAAATTAGAATGGAATGTGCCAGGAGAAACCCCCATAAGTTTATGTCTCATTACTTCTTCTTGGTTTTTAAAATTTTTTAATCGGGGTAAAGATTAGAATATTGTTTGCCCTGGGTGTACACAATCTGGTTCATTTGTACATTATATATGTCTATTCACGTACAGATCCTCTTCCCATGGAAAATATTACAGAGTGTTCCGTAGACCTCCCTTGCTAGATGGTCGGTCTTTTTGAGCTATGTATATAATATATATTGGTATATGTATACTACCACTAATCTTGATTTATCCCCCCACCTTTCCTTTCAGATGAGCATAGCTTGTTTTCTAAGTCTGTGAGTGTCTTTCTCTGTGGAAATATGTTCATTTGTGTCAGTCATTAGATAACGCCTATAAGTGATATCACAGGATGTAGGTCTTTTGCTTTCCGACTTACCCCATGTTTTGTGACTATCTCCAGGCTCATCTGCGGTGCCTCAAAGAGCAGTGTTTCATTGTTTTCCATGGCTAATATTCCACTGTGTACATGGACCACTTCTGCTTTATCCTTTCACCTGTGGATGGACATCTTGGTTGCTTCACTGTCTTGGATATTGTGAAGAAGACGGCACTGCAGCTGTTGCAGCCTTCGTCTTCTCGATCCTGGTTTTCTCAGGTGAGAGGCCCAGTGGTGAACCTGCTGGATTGAATGGTACCTCAATTTTTACTTTCAAACGCAGCTCCTTTCTGTTCTCATTATTGGCTCTTACCACTTTACATCTCTCCAGCAGGTAGAGGGTACACAGTTCTCTAAAACCCCTTCAGCATTTATTGTTTGCAGACTTTTTGCTGATGGTCAGTCGACTAGTGTGAGTTGAAAGCTCCTTGTAGATTTTATTACATGAGTCTAATAGTTCCCGAGGTTGAGCTTTTATCCATTTTCCTTTGTTTTCAAAGAGGGTGAGTAAAACGTAACTCTATATACTACCTTCTTGAAAAATTTGCCTGTTTTGCATTTTTTTGTCCATTCCCTACTTCAGCACAATTTTTTTACGGCAGGTGTCCTTTACAGCCCTGAGTCCTTGAGAATGTTAAGTGAACATTAGCTGTGGGTTGAAAGCCGCTCTTGTGGGAAACGGCCACAAGGCGGCAGCATTTCTCCTTATCCAAATCTGGTTACTAGCGCAACAGAGACTTGATGGAATTGGTGCTCTAGGTTGTAAATTAGAACGGAATGTGCCCGGAAAAAGCCCTTTTAGTATATGTCTCAGTACTTCTTGTTCGTCTTTTTAACTTAATTTTATATTTTATCACAGCTAATTTGAATACAAAGGTTTGTTTCCTCTACGTGTGCAAGATGTGGTTCTTTCACCCCTATACACGTATCTATTCTTCTTCGCATCCTTTCCCCATGTCGGTTATGACCCAATGTTGAGTAGTGTTCTCCTGGTATTCCGTAGGTGTTTGGTGATTATATATTTCGTGTGGTTTGTATATCTCTGTTAACCCCAATATCGTAGTGTATCCAATCCTCACACCATTCCATTTGGTGAACAATAAGTTTTTTAATGAATCTGTGGTTGCCTTTCTCTGTGGAATTATCTTCATTGGTATCAATTTTTAGGTAACACCTAAAAGTGACATGATAGGATATGTGTCTTTTGCTTTCTCACTTACTACAAGTTCCGTGGTTACTTCTAAACTCGCCTATGGTGCTGCAAATGGCATTGTTTCATTTTTTCACTAGCGAATATTCCATCTGTATATGTTGCAGTTCTTTTTGTCCACCCATCTGTTGGTGGACTTTTTGGTTACTTCCATATCTTGGCTATTGTAATACTGTGCAAAGCAGATTTGCCTGCCTGTGTCTTTCCAATTATGTCTTGTTAGATTATACGTCCAGGAATGGGCCTGCTGGATCATATCGTAGCTCAATGTATACCTTTTATAGGCACCTCCATTCTGTTCTCATTAGTGGCTCTTTACAAGGTACGTCCCACTTAATGTTGAGGGTATGCATTTCTCCACAACACCTTCAGCATCTGTTGTTTGTAGTTTTCTTGCTGATGGTTATTCTGACCAGTGTGAGCTGATACCTCTTTGTGGTTGAATTTGCATGTGTCTCGTAATCCATTGAAATTGCGCTTTAAAGCATGTCCTTTTTATTTTTCAAGCTGTGATTACTGCTTAGTTCTTCAGAGAGTTTTCTTAAAGTATGTGTCACATTTTGAAGAGTTTTGGCCATTACCTCACTCAAACATTTTGAGGGCAGGTTTCATTTACAGCCCTGCAGTACTTGTTCTTATGAAGTGACCATTAGCACAGGCTTTGAAGCTGCTTTTGCAGGTTATGGCCAGAGGGCGGCAGCCTTTCTATGTTCCCCACCCTGGTAACTGGGGAAAAAGTCCTTCCAGCCTGGGGTGTTCCTCAGTTATAAATTAGAGTGGAATGTGCCCAGATAAACCCACAAATGCTGATGTTTCCTTACTTTTGTTTGTTTTCTAAATTAAATTTATATTTTTTACTGAAGTAATATTCCATTTTGTGCATGGACCACTGCTTCTTGGTGCCTTCCTCGGCTGAGGGACATTTTCGTGGCTTCCAGGTGTTGGCTATGGTAAATATTGCTGGAGTGCAGGCTTGCCAGCCTGAGACTCTTAGATTCTCATTTTCTCAGGTGATAGGCCCAGCAGTGCGTGTGATTGATTGACTGGTAGCACAGTGTTTCCCTTTTCAGAGCACCTCCTTTGTGTTTTCATTAGTGGCTCTTACGACGTCCCCCTTAGAACTGAGGGTACGCATTTCTCCACAGTCCCTTCGGCATTTACTGTTGGCAGCATTTTTGCTAATGGCCCTTCCGACGGCTGTGAGCTGGTAGTTTCTTGTAATTTGGGTTTGCATGTCTTTAAAAATTCCTAAAATTCATCATTATTATATGCCTTTATCTTTTCTGTTAAAAAAATGAAAAAAATTGTGAGTACAATAGAAGTCTTGAAATCGTCTTCTTGCAAGGTTGCCCTCTTTTGAATTTTTTGGTCGATTTTCCACCCCAGGATCATTTCGGAGGGCAAGTGTCATTTACAGAAGTGCAAGTTTGGTGAACATTTAGTGACCTTTAGCAATGGGTTTAAAGCTGCTGTTTTGGGAAATGGCCACAAGGAGGAAGCATTACTCCATTCCCAAACCTGGGCACGAGGGCAGCCGAGCCTTTCTGGATGTCGTGTTCCTAGGTTGTAAATTAGAATGGAATGTGCCAGGAGAAACCCCCATAAGTTTATGTCTCATTACTTCTTCTTGGTTTTTAAAATTTTTTAATCGGGGTAAAGATTAGAATATTGTTTGCCCTGGGTGTACACAATCTGGTTCATTTGTACATTATATATGTCTATTCACGTACAGATCCTCTTCCCATGGAAAATATTACAGAGTGTTCCGTAGACCTCCCTTGCTAGATGGTCGGTCTTTTTGAGCTATGTATATAATATATATTGGTATATGTATACTACCACTAATCTTGATTTATCCCCCCACCTTTCCTTTCAGATGAGCATAGCTTGTTTTCTAAGTCTGTGAGTGTCTTTCTCTGTGGAAATATGTTCATTTGTGTCAGTCATTAGATAACGCCTATAAGTGATATCACAGGATGTAGGTCTTTTGCTTTCCGACTTACCCCATGTTTTGTGACTATCTCCAGGCTCATCTGCGGTGCCTCAAAGAGCAGTGTTTCATTGTTTTCCATGGCTAATATTCCACTGTGTACATGGACCACTTCTGCTTTATCCTTTCACCTGTGGATGGACATCTTGGTTGCTTCACTGTCTTGGATATTGTGAAGAAGACGGCACTGCAGCTGTTGCAGCCTTCGTCTTCTCGATCCTGGTTTTCTCAGGTGAGAGGCCCAGTGGTGAACCTGCTGGATTGAATGGTACCTCAATTTTTACTTTCAAACGCAGCTCCTTTCTGTTCTCATTATTGGCTCTTACCACTTTACATCTCTCCAGCAGGTAGAGGGTACACAGTTCTCTAAAACCCCTTCAGCATTTATTGTTTGCAGACTTTTTGCTGATGGTCAGTCGACTAGTGTGAGTTGAAAGCTCCTTGTAGATTTTATTACATGAGTCTAATAGTTCCCGAGGTTGAGCTTTTATCCATTTTCCTTTGTTTTCAAAGAGGGTGAGTAAAACGTAACTCTATATACTACCTTCTTGAAAAATTTGCCTGTTTTGCATTTTTTTGTCCATTCCCTACTTCAGCACAATTTTTTTACGGCAGGTGTCCTTTACAGCCCTGAGTCCTTGAGAATGTTAAGTGAACATTAGCTGTGGGTTGAAAGCCGCTCTTGTGGGAAACGGCCACAAGGCGGCAGCATTTCTCCTTATCCAAATCTGGTTACTAGCGCAACAGAGACTTGATGGAATTGGTGCTCTAGGTTGTAAATTAGAACGGAATGTGCCCGGAAAAAGCCCTTTTAGTATATGTCTCAGTACTTCTTGTTCGTCTTTTTAACTTAATTTTATATTTTATCACAGCTAATTTGAATACAAAGGTTTGTTTCCTCTACGTGTGCAAGATGTGGTTCTTTCACCCCTATACACGTATCTATTCTTCTTCGCATCCTTTCCCCATGTCGGTTATGACCCAATGTTGAGTAGTGTTCTCCTGCTATTCCGTAGGTGTTTGGTGATTATATATTTCGTGTGGTTTGTATATCTCTGTTAACCCCAATATCGTAGTGTATCCAATCCTCACACCATTCCATTTGGTGAACAATAAGTTTTTTAATGAATCTGTGGTTGCCTTTCTCTGTGGAATTATCTTCATTGGTATCAATTTTTAGGTAACACCTAAAAGTGACATGATAGGATATGTGTCTTTTGCTTTCTCACTTACTACAAGTTCCGTGGTTACTTCTAAACTCGCCTATGGTGCTGCAAATGGCATTGTTTCATTTTTTCACTAGCGAATATTCCATCTGTATATGTTGCAGTTCTTTTTGTCCACCCATCTGTTGGTGGACTTTTTGGTTACTTCCATATCTTGGCTATTGTAATACTGTGCAAAGCAGATTTGCCTGCCTGTGTCTTTCCAATTATGTCTTGTTAGATTATACGTCCAGGAATGGGCCTGCTGGATCATATCGTAGCTCAATGTATACCTTTTATAGGCACCTCCATTCTGTTCTCATTAGTGGCTCTTTACAAGGTACGTCCCACTTAATGTTGAGGGTATGCATTTCTCCACAACACCTTCAGCATCTGTTGTTTGTAGTTTTCTTGCTGATGGTTATTCTGACCAGTGTGAGCTGATACCTCTTTGTGGTTGAATTTGCATGTGTCTCGTAATCCATTGAAATTGAGCTTTAAAGCATGTCCTTTTTATTTTTCAAGCTGTGATTACTGCTTAGTTCTTCAGAGAGTTTTCTTAAAGTATGTGTCACATTTTGAAGAGTTTTGGCCATTACCTCACTCAAACATTTTGAGGGCAGGTTTCATTTACAGCCCTGCAGTACTTGTTCTTATGAAGTGACCATTAGCACAGGCTTTGAAGCTGCTTTTGCAGGTTATGGCCAGAGGGCGGCAGCCTTTCTATGTTCCCCACCCTGGTAACTGGGGAAAAAGTCCTTCCAGCCTGGGGTGTTCCTCAGTTATAAATTAGAGTGGAATGTGCCCAGATAAACCCACAAATGCTGATGTTTCCTTACTTTTGTTTGTTTTCTAAATTAAATTTATATTTTTTACTGAAGTAATATTCCATTTTGTGCATGGACCACTGCTTCTTGGTGCCTTCCTCGGCTGAGGGACATTTTCGTGGCTTCCAGGTGTTGGCTATGGTAAATATTGCTGGAGTGCAGGCTTGCCAGCCTGAGACTCTTAGATTCTCATTTTCTCAGGTGATAGGCCCAGCAGTGCGTGTGATTGATTGACTGGTAGCACAGTGTTTCCCTTTTCAGAGCACCTCCTTTGTGTTTTCATTAGTGGCTCTTACGACGCCCCCCTTAGAACTGAGGGTACGCATTTCTCCACAGTCCCTTCGGCATTTACTGTTGGCAGCATTTTTGCTAATGGCCCTTCCGACGGCTGTGAGCTGGTAGTTTCTTGTAATTTGGGTTTGCATGTCTTTAAAAATTCCTAAAATTCATCATTATTATATGCCTTTATCTTTTCTGTTAAAAAAATGAAAAAAATTGTGAGTACAATAGAAGTCTTGAAATCGTCTTCTTGCAAGGTTGCCCTCTTTTGAATTTTTTCGTCGATTTTCCACCCCAGGATCATTTCGGAGGGCAAGTGTCATTTACAGAAGTGCAAGTTTGGTGAACATTTAGTGACCTTTAGCAATGGGTTTAAAGCTGCTGTTTTGGGAAATGGCCACAAGGAGGAAGCATTACTCCATTCCCAAACCTGGGCACGAGGGCAGCCGAGCCTTTCTGGATGTCGTGTTCCTAGGTTGTAAATTAGAATGGAATGTGCCAGGAGAAACCCCCATAAGTTTATGTCTCATTACTTCTTCTTGGTTTTTAAAATTTTTTAATCGGGGTAAAGATTAGAATATTGTTTGCCCTGGGTGTACACAATCTGGTTCATTTGTACATTATATATGTCTATTCACGTACAGATCCTCTTCCCATGGAAAATATTACAGAGTGTTCCGTAGACCTCCCTTGCTAGATGGTCGGTCTTTTTGAGCTATGTATATAATATATATTGGTATATGTATACTACCACTAATCTTGATTTATCCCCCCACCTTTCCTTTCAGATGAGCATAGCTTGTTTTCTAAGTCTGTGAGTGTCTTTCTCTGTGGAAATATGTTCATTTGTGTCAGTCATTAGATAACGCCTATAAGTGATATCACAGGATGTAGGTCTTTTGCTTTCCGACTTACCCCATGTTTTGTGACTATCTCCAGGCTCATCTGCGTTGCCTCAAAGAGCAGTGTTTCATTGTTTTCCATGGCTAATATTCCACTGTGTACATGGACCACTTCTGCTTTATCCTTTCACCTGTGGATGGACATCTTGGTTGCTTCACTGTCTTGGATATTGTGAAGAAGACGGCACTGCAGCTGTTGCAGCCTTCGTCTTCTCGATCCTGGTTTTCTCAGGTGAGAGGCCCAGTGGTGAACCTGCTGGATTGAATGGTACCTCAATTTTTACTTTCAAACGCAGCTCCTTTCTGTTCTCATTATTGGCTCTTACCACTTTACATCTCTCCAGCAGGTAGAGGGTACACAGTTCTCTAAAACCCCTTCAGCATTTATTGTTTGCAGACTTTTTGCTGATGGTCAGTCGACTAGTGTGAGTTGAAAGCTCCTTGTAGATTTTATTACATGAGTCTAATAGTTCCCGAGGTTGAGCTTTTATCCATTTTCCTTTGTTTTCAAAGAGGGTGAGTAAAACGTAACTCTATATACTACCTTCTTGAAAAATTTGCCTGTTTTGCATTTTTTTGTCCATTCCCTACTTCAGCACAATTTTTTTACGGCAGGTGTCCTTTACAGCCCTGAGTCCTTGAGAATGTTAAGTGAACATTAGCTGTGGGTTGAAAGCCGCTCTTGTGGGAAACGGCCACAAGGCGGCAGCATTTCTCCTTATCCAAATCTGGTTACTAGCGCAACAGAGACTTGATGGAATTGGTGCTCTAGGTTGTAAATTAGAACGGAATGTGCCCGGAAAAAGCCCTTTTAGTATATGTCTCAGTACTTCTTGTTCGTCTTTTTAACTTAATTTTATATTTTATCACAGCTAATTTGAATACAAAGGTTTGTTTCCTCTACGTGTGCAAGATGTGGTTCTTTCACCCCTATACACGTATCTATTCTTCTTCGCATCCTTTCCCCATGTCGGTTATGACCCAATGTTGAGTAGTGTTCTCCTGCTATTCCGTAGGTGTTTGGTGATTATATATTTCGTGTGGTTTGTATATCTCTGTTAACCCCAATATCGTAGTGTATCCAATCCTCACACCATTCCATTTGGTGAACAATAAGTTTTTTAATGAATCTGTGGTTGCCTTTCTCTGTGGAATTATCTTCATTGGTATCAATTTTTAGGTAACACCTAAAAGTGACATGATAGGATATGTGTCTTTTGCTTTCTCACTTACTACAAGTTCCGTGGTTACTTCTAAACTCGCCTATGGTGCTGCAAATGGCATTGTTTCATTTTTTCACTAGCGAATATTCCATCTGTATATGTTGCAGTTCTTTTTGTCCACCCATCTGTTGGTGGACTTTTTGGTTACTTCCATATCTTGGCTATTGTAATACTGTGCAAAGCAGATTTGCCTGCCTGTGTCTTTCCAATTATGTCTTGTTAGATTATACGTCCAGGAATGGGCCTGCTGGATCATATCGTAGCTCAATGTATACCTTTTATAGGCACCTCCATTCTGTTCTCATTAGTGGCTCTTTACAAGGTACGTCCCACTTAATGTTGAGGGTATGCATTTCTCCACAACACCTTCAGCATCTGTTGTTTGTAGTTTTCTTGCTGATGGTTATTCTGACCAGTGTGAGCTGATACCTCTTTGTGGTTGAATTTGCATGTGTCTCGTAATCCATTGAAATTGCGCTTTAAAGCATGTCCTTTTTATTTTTCAAGCTGTGATTACTGCTTAGTTCTTCAGAGAGTTTTCTTAAAGTATGTGTCACATTTTGAAGAGTTTTGGCCATTACCTCACTCAAACATTTTGAGGGCAGGTTTCATTTACAGCCCTGCAGTACTTGTTCTTATGAAGTGACCATTAGCACAGGCTTTGAAGCTGCTTTTGCAGGTTATGGCCAGAGGGCGGCAGCCTTTCTATGTTCCCCACCCTGGTAACTGGGGAAAAAGTCCTTCCAGCCTGGGGTGTTCCTCAGTTATAAATTAGAGTGGAATGTGCCCAGATAAACCCACAAATGCTGATGTTTCCTTACTTTTGTTTGTTTTCTAAATTAAATTTATATTTTTTACTGAAGTAATATTCCATTTTGTGCATGGACCACTGCTTCTTGGTGCCTTCCTCGGCTGAGGGACATTTTCGTGGCTTCCAGGTGTTGGCTATGGTAAATATTGCTGGAGTGCAGGCTTGCCAGCCTGAGACTCTTAGATTCTCATTTTCTCAGGTGATAGGCCCAGCAGTGCGTGTGATTGATTGACTGGTAGCACAGTGTTTCCCTTTTCAGAGCACCTCCTTTGTGTTTTCATTAGTGGCTCTTACGACGTCCCCCTTAGAACTGAGGGTACGCATTTCTCCACAGTCCCTTCGGCATTTACTGTTGGCAGCATTTTTGCTAATGGCCCTTCCGACGGCTGTGAGCTGGTAGTTTCTTGTAATTTGGGTTTGCATGTCTTTAAAAATTCCTAAAATTCATCATTATTATATGCCTTTATCTTTTCTGTTAAAAAAATGAAAAAAATTGTGAGTACAATAGAAGTCTTGAAATCGTCTTCTTGCGAGGTTGCCCTCTTTTGAATTTTTTCGTCGATTTTCCACCCCAGGATCATTTCGGAGGGCAAGTGTCATTTACAGAAGTGCAAGTTTGGTGAACATTTAGTGACCTTTAGCAATGGGTTTAAAGCTGCTGTTTTGGGAAATGGCCACAAGGAGGAAGCATTACTCCATTCCCAAACCTGGGCACGAGGGCAGCCGAGCCTTTCTGGATGTCGTGTTCCTAGGTTGTAAATTAGAATGGAATGTGCCAGGAGAAACCCCCATAAGTTTATGTCTCATTACTTCTTCTTGGTTTTTAAAATTTTTTAATCGGGGTAAAGATTAGAATATTGTTTGCCCTGGGTGTACACAATCTGGTTCATTTGTACATTATATATGTCTATTCACGTACAGATCCTCTTCCCATGGAAAATATTACAGAGTGTTCCGTAGACCTCCCTTGCTAGATGGTCGGTCTTTTTGAGCTATGTATATAATATATATTGGTATATGTATACTACCACTAATCTTGATTTATCCCCCCACCTTTCCTTTCAGATGAGCATAGCTTGTTTTCTAAGTCTGTGAGTGTCTTTCTCTGTGGAAATATGTTCATTTGTGTCAGTCATTAGATAACGCCTATAAGTGATATCACAGGATGTAGGTCTTTTGCTTTCCGACTTACCCCATGTTTTGTGACTATCTCCAGGCTCATCTGCGGTGCCTCAAAGAGCAGTGTTTCATTGTTTTCCATGGCTAATATTCCACTGTGTACATGGACCACTTCTGCTTTATCCTTTCACCTGTGGATGGACATCTTGGTTGCTTCACTGTCTTGGATATTGTGAAGAAGACGGCACTGAAGCTGTTGCAGCCTTCGTCTTCTCGATCCTGGTTTTCTCAGGTGAGAGGCCCAGTGGTGAACCTGCTGGATTGAATGGTACCTCAATTTTTACTTTCAAACGCAGCTCCTTTCTGTTCTCATTATTGGCTCTTACCACTTTACATCTCTCCAGCAGGTAGAGGGTACACAGTTCTCTAAAACCCCTTCAGCATTTATTGTTTGCAGACTTTTTGCTGATGGTCAGTCGACTAGTGTGAGTTGAAAGCTCCTTGTAGATTTTATTACATGAGTCTAATAGTTCCCGAGGTTGAGCTTTTATCCATTTTCCTTTGTTTTCAAAGAGGGTGAGTAAAACGTAACTCTATATACTACCTTCTTGAAAAATTTGCCTGTTTTGCATTTTTTTGTCCATTCCCTACTTCAGCACAATTTTTTTACGGCAGGTGTCCTTTACAGCCCTGAGTCCTTGAGAATGTTAAGTGAACATTAGCTGTGGGTTGAAAGCCGCTCTTGTGGGAAACGGCCACAAGGCGGCAGCATTTCTCCTTATCCAAATCTGGTTACTAGCGCAACAGAGACTTGATGGAATTGGTGCTCTAGGTTGTAAATTAGAACGGAATGTGCCGGGAAAAAGCCCTTTTAGTATATGTCTCAGTACTTCTTGTTCGTCTTTTTAACTTAATTTTATATTTTATCACAGCTAATTTGAATACAAAGGTTTGTTTCCTCTACGTGTGCAAGATGTGGTTCTTTCACCCCTATACACGTATCTATTCTTCTTCGCATCCTTTCCCCATGTCGGTTATGACCCAATGTTGAGTAGTGTTCTCCTGCTATTCCGTAGGTGTTTGGTGATTATATATTTCGTGTGGTTTGTATATCTCTGTTAACCCCAATATCGTAGTGTATCCAATCCTCACACCATTCCATTTGGTGAACAATAAGTTTTTTAATGAATCTGTGGTTGCCTTTCTCTGTGGAATTATCTTCATTGGTATCAATTTTTAGGTAACACCTAAAAGTGACATGATAGGATATGTGTCTTTTGCTTTCTCACTTACTACAAGTTCCGTGGTTACTTCTAAACTCGCCTATGGTGCTGCAAATGGCATTGTTTCATTTTTTCACTAGCGAATATTCCATCTGTATATGTTGCAGTTCTTTTTGTCCACCCATCTGTTGGTGGACTTTTTGGTTACTTCCATATCTTGGCTATTGTAATACTGTGCAAAGCAGATTTGCCTGCCTGTGTCTTTCCAATTATGTCTTGTTAGATTATACGTCCAGGAATGGGCCTGCTGGATCATATCGTAGCTCAATGTATACCTTTTATAGGCACCTCCATTCTGTTCTCATTAGTGGCTCTTTACAAGGTACGTCCCACTTAATGTTGAGGGTATGCATTTCTCCACAACACCTTCAGCATCTGTTGTTTGTAGTTTTCTTGCTGATGGTTATTCTGACCAGTGTGAGCTGATACCTCTTTGTGGTTGAATTTGCATGTGTCTCGTAATCCATTGAAATTGCGCTTTAAAGCATGTCCTTTTTATTTTTCAAGCTGTGATTACTGCTTAGTTCTTCAGAGAGTTTTCTTAAAGTATGTGTCACATTTTGAAGAGTTTTGGCCATTACCTCACTCAAACATTTTGAGGGCAGGTTTCATTTACAGCCCTGCAGTACTTGTTCTTATGAAGTGACCATTAGCACAGGCTTTGAAGCTGCTTTTGCAGGTTATGGCCAGAGGGCGGCAGCCTTTCTATGTTCCCCACCCTGGTAACTGGGGAAAAAGTCCTTCCAGCCTGGGGTGTTCCTCAGTTATAAATTAGAGTGGAATGTGCCCAGATAAACCCACAAATGCTGATGTTTCCTTACTTTTGTTTGTTTTCTAAATTAAATTTATATTTTTTACTGAAGTAATATTCCATTTTGTGCATGGACCACTGCTTCTTGGTGCCTTCCTCGGCTGAGGGACATTTTCGTGGCTTCCAGGTGTTGGCTATGGTAAATATTGCTGGAGTGCAGGCTTGCCA
Organism: Balaenoptera borealis; assembly: GCF_965194805.1. Taxonomy (NCBI): domain Eukaryota; kingdom Metazoa; phylum Chordata; class Mammalia; order Artiodactyla; family Balaenopteridae; genus Balaenoptera; species Balaenoptera borealis. Next base: position 78,085 of record NW_028123022.1, on the reverse strand, counting down.
GCCTGAGACTCTTAGATTCTCATTTTCTCAGGTGATAGGCCCAGCAGTGCGTGTGATTGATTGACTGGTAGCACAGTGTTTCCCTTTTCAGAGCACCTCCTTTGTGTTTTCATTAGTGGCTCTTACGACGTCCCCCTTAGAACTGAGGGTACGCATTTCTCCACAGTCCCTTCGGCATTTACTGTTGGCAGCATTTTTGCTAATGGCCCTTCCGACGGCTGTGAGCTGGTAGTTTCTTGTAATTTGGGTTTGCATGTCTTTAAAAATTCCTAAAATTCATCATTATTATATGCCTTTATCTTTTCTGTTAAAAAAATGAAAAAAATTGTGAGTACAATAGAAGTCTTGAAATCGTCTTCTTGCGAGGTTGCCCTCTTTTGAATTTTTTCGTCGATTTTCCACCCCAGGATCATTTCGGAGGGCAAGTGTCATTTACAGAAGTGCAAGTTTGGTGAACATTTAGTGACCTTTAGCAATGGGTTTAAAGCTGCTGTTTTGGGAAATGGCCACAAGGAGGAAGCATTACTCCATTCCCAAACCTGGGCACGAGGGCAGCCGAGCCTTTCTGGATGTCGTGTTCCTAGGTTGTAAATTAGAATGGAATGTGCCAGGAGAAACCCCCATAAGTTTATGTCTCATTACTTCTTCTTGGTTTTTAAAATTTTTTAATCGGGGTAAAGATTAGAATATTGTTTGCCCTGGGTGTACACAATCTGGTTCATTTGTACATTATATATGTCTATTCACGTACAGATCCTCTTCCCATGGAAAATATTACAGAGTGTTCCGTAGACCTCCCTTGCTAGATGGTCGGTCTTTTTGAGCTATGTATATAATATATATTGGTATATGTATACTACCACTAATCTTGATTTATCCCCCCACCTTTCCTTTCAGATGAGCATAGCTTGTTTTCTAAGTCTGTGAGTGTCTTTCTCTGTGGAAATATGTTCATTTGTGTCAGTCATTAGATAACGCCTATAAGTGATATCACAGGATGTAGGTCTTTTGCTTTCCGACTTACCCCATGTTTTGTGACTATCTCCAGGCTCATCTGCGGTGCCTCAAAGAGCAGTGTTTCATTGTTTTCCATGGCTAATATTCCACTGTGTACATGGACCACTTCTGCTTTATCCTTTCACCTGTGGATGGACATCTTGGTTGCTTCACTGTCTTGGATATTGTGAATAAGACTGCACTGCAGCTGTTGCAGCCTTCGTCTTCTCGATCCTGGTTTTCTCAGGTGAGAGGCCCAGTGGTGAACCTGCTGGATTGAATGGTACCTCAATTTTTACTTTCAAACGCAGCTCCTTTCTGTTCTCATTATTGGCTCTTACCACTTTACATCTCTCCAGCAGGTAGAGGGTACACAGTTCTCTAAAACCCCTTCAGCATTTATTGTTTGCAGACTTTTTGCTGATGGTCAGTCGACTAGTGTGAGTTGAAAGCTCCTTGTAGATTTTATTACATGAGTCTAATAGTTCCCGAGGTTGAGCTTTTATCCATTTTCCTTTGTTTTCAAAGAGGGTGAGTAAAACGTAACTCTATATACTACCTTCTTGAAAAATTTGCCTGTTTTGCATTTTTTTGTCCATTCCCTACTTCAGCACAATTTTTTTACGGCAGGTGTCCTTTACAGCCCTGAGTCCTTGAGAATGTTAAGTGAACATTAGCTGTGGGTTGAAAGCCGCTCTTGTGGGAAACGGCCACAAGGCGGCAGCATTTCTCCTTATCCAAATCTGGTTACTAGCGCAACAGAGACTTGATGGAATTGGTGCTCTAGGTTGTAAATTAGAACGGAATGTGCCCGGAAAAAGCCCTTTTAGTATATGTCTCAGTACTTCTTGTTCGTCTTTTTAACTTAATTTTATATTTTATCACAGCTAATTTGAATACAAAGGTTTGTTTCCTCTACGTGTGCAAGATGTGGTTCTTTCACCCCTATACACGTATCTATTCTTCTTCGCATCCTTTCCCCATGTCGGTTATGACCCAATGTTGAGTAGTGTTCTCCTGCTATTCCGTAGGTGTTTGGTGATTATATATTTCGTGTGGTTTGTATATCTCTGTTAACCCCAGTATCGTAGTGTATCCAATCCTCACACCATTCCATTTGGTGAACAATAAGTTTTTTTAATGAATCTGTGGTTGCCTTTCTCTGTGGAATTATCTTCATTGGTATCAATTTTTAGGTAACACCTAAAAGTGACATGATAGGATATGTGTCTTTTGCTTTCTCACTTACTACAAGTTCCGTGGTTACTTCTAAACTCGCCTATGGTGCTGCAAATGGCATTGTTTCATTTTTTCACTAGCGAATATTCCATCTGTATATGTTGCAGTTCTTTTTGTCCACCCATCTGTTGGTGGACTTTTTGGTTACTTCCATATCTTGGCTATTGTAATACTGTGCAAAGCAGATTTGCCTGCCTGTGTCTTTCCAATTATGTCTTGTTAGATTATACGTCCAGGAATGGGCCTGCTGGATCATATCGTAGCTCAATGTATACCTTTTATAGGCACCTCCATTCTGTTCTCATTAGTGGCTCTTTACAAGGTACGTCCCACTTAATGTTGAGGGTATGCATTTCTCCACAACACCTTCAGCATCTGTTGTTTGTAGTTTTCTTGCTGATGGTTATTCTGACCAGTGTGAGCTGATACCTCTTTGTGGTTGAATTTGCATGTGTCTCGTAATCCATTGAAATTGCGCTTTAAAGCATGTCCTTTTTATTTTTCAAGCTGTGATTACTGCTTAGTTCTTCAGAGAGTTTTCTTAAAGTATGTGTCACATTTTGAAGAGTTTTGGCCATTACCTCACTCAAACATTTTGAGGGCAGGTTTCATTTACAGCCCTGCAGTACTTGTTCTTATGAAGTGACCATTAGCACAGGCTTTGAAGCTGCTTTTGCAGGTTATGGCCAGAGGGCGGCAGCCTTTCTATGTTCCCCACCCTGGTAACTGGGGAAAAAGTCCTTCCAGCCTGGGGTGTTCCTCAGTTATAAATTAGAGTGGAATGTGCCCAGATAAACCCACAAATGCTGATGTTTCCTTACTTTTGTTTGTTTTCTAAATTAAATTTATATTTTTTACTGAAGTAATATTCCATTTTGTGCATGGACCACTGCTTCTTGGTGCCTTCCTCGGCTGAGGGACATTTTCGTGGCTTCCAGGTGTTGGCTATGGTAAATATTGCTGGAGTGCAGGCTTGCCAGCCTGAGACTCTTAGATTCTCATTTTCTCAGGTGATAGGCCCAGCAGTGCGTGTGATTGATTGACTGGTAGCACAGTGTTTCCCTTTTCAGAGCACCTCCTTTGTGTTTTCATTAGTGGCTCTTACGACGTCCCCCTTAGAACTGAGGGTACGCATTTCTCCACAGTCCCTTCGGCATTTACTGTTGGCAGCATTTTTGCTAATGGCCCTTCCGACGGCTGTGAGCTGGTAGTTTCTTGTAATTTGGGTTTGCATGTCTTTAAAAATTCCTAAAATTCATCATTATTATATGCCTTTATCTTTTCTGTTAAAAAAATGAAAAAAATTGTGAGTACAATAGAAGTCTTGAAATCGTCTTCTTGCGAGGTTGCCCTCTTTTGAATTTTTTCGTCGATTTTCCACCCCAGGATCATTTCGGAGGGCAAGTGTCATTTACAGAAGTGCAAGTTTGGTGAACATTTAGTGACCTTTAGCAATGGGTTTAAAGCTGCTGTTTTGGGAAATGGCCACAAGGAGGAAGCATTACTCCATTCCCAAACCTGGGCACGAGGGCAGCCGAGCCTTTCTGGATGTCGTGTTCCTAGGTTGTAAATTAGAATGGAATGTGCCAGGAGAAACCCCCATAAGTTTATGTCTCATTACTTCTTCTTGGTTTTTAAAATTTTTTAATCGGGGTAAAGATTAGAATATTGTTTGCCCTGGGTGTACACAATCTGGTTCATTTGTACATTATATATGTCTATTCACGTACAGATCCTCTTCCCATGGAAAATATTACAGAGTGTTCCGTAGACCTCCCTTGCTAGATGGTCGGTCTTTTTGAGCTATGTATATAATATATATTGGTATATGTATACTACCACTAATCTTGATTTATCCCCCCACCTTTCCTTTCAGATGAGCATAGCTTGTTTTCTAAGTCTGTGAGTGTCTTTCTCTGTGGAAATATGTTCATTTGTGTCAGTCATTAGATAACGCCTATAAGTGATATCACAGGATGTAGGTCTTTTGCTTTCCGACTTACCCCATGTTTTGTGACTATCTCCAGGCTCATCTGCGGTGCCTCAAAGAGCAGTGTTTCATTGTTTTCCATGGCTAATATTCCACTGTGTACATGGACCACTTCTGCTTTATCCTTTCACCTGTGGATGGACATCTTGGTTGCTTCACTGTCTTGGATATTGTGAATAAGACTGCACTGCAGCTGTTGCAGCCTTCGTCTTCTCGATCCTGGTTTTCTCAGGTGAGAGGCCCAGTGGTGAACCTGCTGGATTGAATGGTACCTCAATTTTTACTTTCAAACGCAGCTCCTTTCTGTTCTCATTATTGGCTCTTACCACTTTACATCTCTCCAGCAGGTAGAGGGTACACAGTTCTCTAAAACCCCTTCAGCATTTATTGTTTGCAGACTTTTTGCTGATGGTCAGTCGACTAGTGTGAGTTGAAAGCTCCTTGTAGATTTTATTACATGAGTCTAATAGTTCCCGAGGTTGAGCTTTTATCCATTTTCCTTTGTTTTCAAAGAGGGTGAGTAAAACGTAACTCTATATACTACCTTCTTGAAAAATTTGCCTGTTTTGCATTTTTTTGTCCATTCCCTACTTCAGCACAATTTTTTTACGGCAGGTGTCCTTTACAGCCCTGAGTCCTTGAGAATGTTAAGTGAACATTAGCTGTGGGTTGAAAGCCGCTCTTGTGGGAAACGGCCACAAGGCGGCAGCATTTCTCCTTATCCAAATCTGGTTACTAGCGCAACAGAGACTTGATGGAATTGGTGCTCTAGGTTGTAAATTAGAACGGAATGTGCCCGGAAAAAGCCCTTTTAGTATATGTCTCAGTACTTCTTGTTCGTCTTTTTAACTTAATTTTATATTTTATCACAGCTAATTTGAATACAAAGGTTTGTTTCCTCTACGTGTGCAAGATGTGGTTCTTTCACCCCTATACACGTATCTATTCTTCTTCGCATCCTTTCCCCATGTCGGTTATGACCCAATGTTGAGTAGTGTTCTCCTGCTATTCCGTAGGTGTTTGGTGATTATATATTTCGTGTGGTTTGTATATCTCTGTTAACCCCAGTATCGTAGTGTATCCAATCCTCACACCATTCCATTTGGTGAACAATAAGTTTTTTTAATGAATCTGTGGTTGCCTTTCTCTGTGGAATTATCTTCATTGGTATCAATTTTTAGGTAACACCTAAAAGTGACATGATAGGATATGTGTCTTTTGCTTTCTCACTTACTACAAGTTCCGTGGTTACTTCTAAACTCGCCTATGGTGCTGCAAATGGCATTGTTTCATTTTTTCACTAGCGAATATTCCATCTGTATATGTTGCAGTTCTTTTTGTCCACCCATCTGTTGGTGGACTTTTTGGTTACTTCCATATCTTGGCTATTGTAATACTGTGCAAAGCAGATTTGCCTGCCTGTGTCTTTCCAATTATGTCTTGTTAGATTATACGTCCAGGAATGGGCCTGCTGGATCATATCGTAGCTCAATGTATACCTTTTATAGGCACCTCCATTCTGTTCTCATTAGTGGCTCTTTACAAGGTACGTCCCACTTAATGTTGAGGGTATGCATTTCTCCACAACACCTTCAGCATCTGTTGTTTGTAGTTTTCTTGCTGATGGTTATTCTGACCAGTGTGAGCTGATACCTCTTTGTGGTTGAATTTGCATGTGTCTCGTAATCCATTGAAATTGAGCTTTAAAGCATGTCCTTTTTATTTTTCAAGCTGTGATTACTGCTTAGTTCTTCAGAGAGTTTTCTTAAAGTATGTGTCACATTTTGAAGAGTTTTGGCCATTACCTCACTCAAACATTTTGAGGGCAGGTTTCATTTACAGCCCTGCAGTACTTGTTCTTATGAAGTGACCATTAGCACAGGCTTTGAAGCTGCTTTTGCAGGTTATGGCCAGAGGGCGGCAGCCTTTCTATGTTCCCCACCCTGGTAACTGGGGAAAAAGTCCTTCCAGCCTGGGGTGTTCCTCAGTTATAAATTAGAGTGGAATGTGCCCAGATAAACCCACAAATGCTGATGTTTCCTTACTTTTGTTTGTTTTCTAAATTAAATTTATATTTTTTACTGAAGTAATATTCCATTTTGTGCATGGACCACTGCTTCTTGGTGCCTTCCTCGGCTGAGGGACATTTTCGTGGCTTCCAGGTGTTGGCTATGGTAAATATTGCTGGAGTGCAGGCTTGCCAGCCTGAGACTCTTAGATTCTCATTTTCTCAGGTGATAGGCCCAGCAGTGCGTGTGATTGATTGACTGGTAGCACAGTGTTTCCCTTTTCAGAGCACCTCCTTTGTGTTTTCATTAGTGGCTCTTACGACGTCCCCCTTAGAACTGAGGGTACGCATTTCTCCACAGTCCCTTCGGCATTTATTGTTGGCAGCATTTTTGCTAATGGCCCTTCCGACGGCTGTGAGCTGGTAGTTTCTTGTAATTTGTGCTTGCATGTCTTTAAAAATTCCTAAAATTCATCATTATTATATGCCTTTATCTTTTCTGTTAAAAAAATGAAAAAAATTGTGAGTACAATAGAAGTCTTGAAATCGTCTTCTTGCAAGGTTGCCCTCTTTTGAATTTTTTCGTCGATTTTCCACCCCAGGATCATTTCGGAGGGCAAGTGTCATTTACAGAACTGCAAGTTTGGTGAACATTTAGTGACCTTTAGCAATGGGTTTAAAGCTGCTGTTTTGGGAAATGGCCACAAGGAGGAAGCATTACTCCATTCCCAAACCTGGGCACGAGGGCAGCCGAGCCTTTCTGGATGTCGTGTTCCTAGGTTGTAAATTAGAATGGAATGTGCCAGGAGAAACCCCCATAAGTTTATGTCTCATTACTTCTTCTTGGTTTTTAAAATTTTTTAATCGGGGTAAAGATTAGAATATTGTTTGCCCTGGGTGTACACAATCTGGTTCATTTGTACATTATATATGTCTATTCACGTACAGATCCTCTTCCCATGGAAAATATTACAGAGTGTTCCGTAGACCTCCCTTGCTAGATGGTCGGTCTTTTTGAGCTATGTATATAATATATATTGGTATATGTATACTACCACTAATCTTGATTTATCCCCCCACCTTTCCTTTCAGATGAGCATAGCTTGTTTTCTAAGTCTGTGAGTGTCATTCTCTGTGGAAATATGTTCATTTGTGTCAGTCATTAGATAACGCCTATAAGTGATATCACAGGATGTAGGTCTTTTGCTTTCCGACTTACCCCATGTTTTGTGACTATCTCCAGGCTCATCTGCGGTGCCTCAAAGAGCAGTGTTTCATTGTTTTCCATGGCTAATATTCCACTGTGTACATGGACCACTTCTGCTTTATCCTTTCACCTGTGGATGGACATCTTGGTTGCTTCACTGTCTTGGATATTGTGAATAAGACTGCACTGCAGCTGTTGCAGCCTTCGTCTTCTCGATCCTGGTTTTCTCAGGTGAGAGGCCCAGTGGTGAACCTGCTGGATTGAATGGTACCTCAATTTTTACTTTCAAACGCAGCTCCTTTCTGTTCTCATTATTGGCTCTTACCACTTTACATCTCTCCAGCAGGTAGAGGGTACACAGTTCTCTAAAACCCCTTCAGCATTTATTGTTTGCAGACTTTTTGCTGATGGTCAGTCGACTAGTGTGAATTGAAAGCTCCTTGTAGATTTTATTACATGAGTCTAATAGTTCCCGAGGTTGAGCTTTTATCCATTTTCCTTTGTTTTCAAAGAGGGTGAGTAAAACGTAACTCTATATACTACCTTCTTGAAAAATTTGCCTGTTTTGCATTTTTTTGTCCATTCCCTACTTCAGCACAATTTTTTTACGGCAGGTGTCCTTTACAGCCCTGAGTCCTTGAGAATGTTAAGTGAACATTAGCTGTGGGTTGAAAGCCGCTCTTGTGGGAAACGGCCACAAGGCGGCAGCATTTCTCCTTATCCAAATCTGGTTACTAGCGCAACAGAGACTTGATGGAATTGGTGCTCTAGGTTGTAAATTAGAACGGAATGTGCCGGGAAAAAGCCCTTTTAGTATATATCTCAGTACTTCTTGTTCGTCTTTTTAACTTAATTTTATATTTTATCACAGCTAATTTGAATACAAAGGTTTGTTTCTTCTCCGTGTGCAAGATGTGGTTCTTTCACCCCTATACACGTATCTATTCTTCTTCGCATCCTTTCCCCATGTAGGTTATGACCCAATGTTGAGTAGTGTTCTCCTGCTATTCCATAGGTGTTTGGTGATTATATATTTCGTATGGTTTGTATATCTCTGTTAACCCCAGTATCGTAGTGTATCCAATCCTCACACCATTCCATTTGGTGAACAATAAGTTTTTTTAATGAATCTGTGGTTGCCTTTCTCTGTGGAATTATCTTCATTGGTATCAATTTTTAGGTAACACCTAAAAGTGACATGATAGGATATGTGTCTTTTGCTTTCTCACTTACTACAAGTTCCCTGATTACTTCTAAACTCGCCTATGGTGCTGCAAATGGCATTGTTTCATTTTTTCACTAGCGAATATTCCATCTGTATATGTTGCAGTTCTTTTTCTCCACCCATCTGTTGGTGGACTTTTTGGATACTTCCATATCTTGGCTATTGTAATACTGTGCAAAGCAGATTTGCCTGCCTGTGTCTTTCCAATTATGTCTTGTTAGATTATACGTCCAGGAATGGGCCTGCTGGATCATATCGTAGCTCAATGTATACCTTTTATAGGCACCTCCATTCTGTTCTCATTAGTGGCTCTTTACAAGGTACGTCCCACTTAATGTTGAGGGTATGCATTTCTCCACAACACCTTCAGCATCTGTTGTTTGTAGTTTTCTTGCTGATGGTTATTCTGACCAGTGTGAGCTGATACCTCTTTGTGGTTGAATTTGCATGTGTCTCGTAATCCATTGAAATTGCGCTTTAAAGCATGTCCTTTTTATTTTTCAAGCTGTGATTACTGCTTAGTTCTTCAAAGAGTTTTCTTAAAGTATGTGTCACATTTTGAAGAGTTTTGGCCATTACCTCACTCAAACATTTTGAGGGCAGGTTTCATTTACAGCCCTGCAGTACTTGTCCTTATGAAGTGACCATTAGCACAGGCTTTGAAGCTGCTTTGGCAGGTTATGGCCAGAGGGCGGCAGCCTTTCTATGTTCCCCACCCTGGTAACTAGGGAAAAAGTCCTTCCAGCCTGGGGTGTTCCTCAGTTATAAATTAGAGTGGAATGTGCCCAGATAAACCCACAAATGCTGATGTTTCCTTACTTTTGTTTGTTTTCTAAATTAAATTTATATTTTTTTACTGAAGTAATATTCCATTTTGTGCATGGACCACTGCTTCTTGGTGCCTTCCTCGGCTGAGGGACATTTTCCTGGCTTCCAGGTGTTGGCTATGGTAAATATTGCTGGAGTGCAGGCTTGCCAGCCTGAGACTCTTAGATTCTCATTTTCTCAGGTGATAGGCCCAGCAGTGCGTGTGATTGATTGACTGGTAGCACAGTGTTTCCCTTTTCAGAGCACCTCCTTTGTGTTTTCATTAGTGGCTCTTACGACGTCCCCCTTAGAACTGAGGGTACGCATTTCTCCACAATCCCTTCGGCATTTATTGTTTGCAGCATTTTCGCTAATGGCCCTTCCGAGGGCTGTGAGCTGGTAGTTTCTTGTAATTTGGGTTTGCATGTCTTTAAAAATTCCTAAAATTCATCATTATTATATGCCTTTATCTTTTCTGTTAAAAAAATGAAAAAAATTGTGAGTACAATAGAAGTCTTGAAATCGTCTTCTTGCAAGGTTGCCCTCTTTTGAATTTTTTTGGTCGATTTCCCACCCCAGGATAATTTCGGAGGGCAAGTGTCATTTACAGAACTGCAAGTTTGGTGAACATTTAGTGACCTTTAGCAATGGGTTTAAAGCTGCTGTTTTGGGAAATGGCCACAAGGAGGAAGCATTACTCCATTCCCAAACCTGGGCACGAGGGCAGCCGAGCCTTTCTGGATGTCGTGTTCCTAGGTTGTAAATTAGAATGGAATGTGCCAGGAGAAACCCCCATAAGTTTATGTCTCATTACTTCTTCTTGGTTTTTAAAATTTTTTAATCGGGGTAAAGATTAGAATATTGTTTGTCCTGGGTGTACACAATCTGGTTCATTTGTACATTATATATGTCTATTCACGTACAGATCCTCTTCCCATGGAAAATATTACAGAGTGTTCCGTAGACCTCCCTTGCTAGATGGTCGGTCTTTTTGAGCTATGTATATAATATATATTGGTATATGTATACTACCACTAATCTTGATTTATCCCCCCCACCTTTCCTTTCAGATGAGCATAGCTTGTTTTCTAAGTCTGTGAGTGTCTTTCTCTGTGGAAATATGTTCATTTGTGTCAGTCATTAGATAACGCCTATAAGTGATATCATAGGATGTAGGTCTTTTGCTTTCCGACTTACCCCATGTTTTGTGACTATCTCCAGGCTCATCTGCGGTGCCTCAAAGAGCAGTGTTTCATTGTTTTCCATGGCTAATATTCCACTGTGTACATGGACCACTTCTGCTTTATCCTTTCACCTGTGGATGGACATTTTGGTTGCTTCACTGTCTTGGATATTGTGAATAAGACGGCACTGCAGCTGTTGCAGCCTTTGTCTTCTCGATCCTGGTTTTCTCAGGTGAGAGGCCCAGTGGTGAACCTGCTGGATTGAATGGTACCTCAATTTTTACTTTCAAACGCAGCTCCTTTCTGTTCTCATTATTGGCTCTTACCACTTTACATCTCTCCAGCAGGTAGAGGGTACACAGTTCTCTAAAACCCCTTCAGCATTTATTGTTTGCAGACTTTTTTGCTGATGGTCAGTCGACTAGTGTGAGTTGAAAGCTCCTTGTAGATTTTATTACATGAGTCTAACAGTTCCCGAGGTTGAGCTTTTATCCATTTTCCTTTGTTTTCAAAGAGGGTGAGTAAAACGTAACTCTATATACTACCTTCTTGAAAAATGTGCCTGTTTTGCCTTTTTTTTGTCCATTCCCTACTTCAGCACAATTTTTTTTACGGCAGGTGTCCTTTACAGCCCTGAGTCCTTGAGAATGTTAAGTGAACATTAGCTGTGGGTTGAAAGCCGCTCTTGTGGGAAACGGCCACAAGGCGGCAGCATTTCTCCTTATCCAAATCTGGTTACTAGCGCAACAGAGACTTAATGGAATTGGTGCTCTAGGTTGTAAATTAGAACGGAATGTGCCCGGAAAAAGCCCTTTTAGTATCTGTCTCAGTACTTCTTGTTCGTCTTTTTAACTTAATTTTATACTTTATCACAGCTAATTTGAATACACAGGTTTGTTTCTTCTACGTGTGCAAGATGTGGTTCTTTCACCCCTATACATGTATCTATTCTTCTTCGCATCCTTTCCCCATGTAGGTTATGACCCAACGGTGAGTAGTGTTCTCCTGCTATTCCGTAGGTGTTTGGTGATTATATATTTCATATGGTTTGTATATCTCTGTTAACCCCAATATCGTAGTGTATCCAATCCTCACACCATTCCATTTGGTGAACAATAAGTTTTTTTAATGAACCTGTGGTTGCCTTTCTCTGTGGAATTATCTTCATTGGTATCAATTTTTAGGTAACACCTAAAAGTGACATGATAGGATATGTGTCTTTTGCTTTCTCACTTACTACAAGTTCCGTGATTACTTCTAAACTCGCCTATGGTGCTGCAAATGGCATTGTTTCATTTTTTCACTAGCGAATATTCCATCTGTATATGTTGCAGTTCTTTTTGTCCACCCATCTGTTGGTGGACTTTTTGGTTACTTCCATATCTTGGCTATTGTAATACTGTGCAAAGCAGATTTGCCTGCCTGTGTCTTTCCAATTATGTCTTGTTAGATTATACGTCCACGAATGGGCCTGCTGGATCATATCGTAGCTCAATGTATACCTTTTATAGGCACCTCCATTCTGTTCTCATTAGTGGCTCTTTACAAGGTACGTCCCACTTAATGTTGAGGGTATGCATTTCTCCACAACACCTTCAGCATCTGTTGTTTGTAGTTTTCTTGCTGACGGTTATTCTGACCAGTGTGAGCTGATACCTCTTTGTGGTTGAATTTGCATGTGTCTCGTAATCCATTGAAATTGCGCTTTAAAGCATGTCCTTTTTCTTTTTCAAGCTGTGATTACTGCTTAGTTCTTCAAAGAGTTTTCTTAAAGTATGTGTCACATTTTGAAGAGTTTTGGCCATTACCTCACTCAAACATTTTGAGGGCAGGTTTCATTTACAGCCCTGCAGTACTTGTTCTTATGAAGTGACCATTAGCACAGGCTTTGAAGCTGCTTTGGCAGGTTATGGCCAGAGGGCGGCAGCCTTTCTATGTTCCCCACCCTGGTAACTAGGGAAAAAGTCCTTCCAGCCTGGGGTGTTCCTCAGTTATAAATTAGAGTGGAATGTGCCCAGATAAACCCACAAATGCTGATGTTTCCTTACTTTTGTTTGTTTTCTAAATTAAATTTATATTTTTTACTGAAGTAATATTCCATTTTGTGCATGGACCACTGCTTCTTGGTGCCTTCCTCGGCTGAGGGACATTTTCCTGGCTTCCAGGTGTTGGCTATGGTAAATATTGCTGGAGTGTAGGCTTGCCAGCCTGAGACTCTTAGATTCTCATTTTCTCAGGGGATAGGCCCAGCAGTGCGTGTGATTGATTGACTGGTAGCACAGTGTTTCCCTTTTCAGAGCACCTCCTTTGTGTTTTCATTAGTGGCTCTTACGACGTCCCCCTTAGAACTGAGGGTACGCATTTCTCCACAATCCCTTCGGCATTTATTGTTTGCAGCATTTTCGCTAATGGCCCTTCCGAGGGCTGTGAGCTGGTAGTTTCTTGTAATTTGGGTTTGCATGTCTTTAAAAATTCCTAAAATTCATCATTATTATATGCCTTTATCTTTTCTGTTAAAAAAATGAAAAAAATTGTGAGTACAATAGAAGTCTTGAAATCGTCTTCTTGCAAGGTTGCCCTCTTTTGAATTTTTTTGGTCGATTTCCCACCCCAGGATAATTTCGGAGGGCAAGTGTCATTTACAGAACTGCAAGTTTGGTGAACATTTAGTGACCTTTAGCAATGGGTTTAAAGCTGCTGTTTTGGGAAATGGCCACAAGGAGGAAGCATTACTCCATTCCCAAACCTGGGCACGAGGGCAGCCGAGCCTTTCTGGATGTCGTGTTCCTAGGTTGTAAATTAGAATGGAATGTGCCAGGAGAAACCCCCATAAGTTTATGTCTCATTACTTCTTCTTGGTTTTTAAAATTTTTTAATCGGGGTAAAGATTAGAATATTGTTTGTCCTGGGTGTACACAATCTGGTTCATTTGTACATTATATATGTCTATTCACGTACAGATCCTCTTCCCATGGAAAATATTACAGAGTGTTCCGTAGACCTCCCTTGCTAGATGGTCGGTCTTTTTGAGCTATGTATATAATATATATTGGTATATGTATACTACCACTAATCTTGATTTATCCCCCCCACCTTTCCTTTCAGATGAGCATAGCTTGTTTTCTAAGTCTGTGAGTGTCTTTCTCTGTGGAAATATGTTCATTTGTGTCAGTCATTAGATAACGCCTATAAGTGATATCATAGGATGTAGGTCTTTTGCTTTCCGACTTACCCCATGTTTTGTGACTATCTCCAGGCTCATCTGCGGTGCCTCAAAGAGCAGTGTTTCATTGTTTTCCATGGCTAATATTCCACTGTGTACATGGACCACTTCTGCTTTATCCTTTCACCTGTGGATGGACATTTTGGTTGCTTCACTGTCTTGGATATTGTGAATAAGACGGCACTGCAGCTGTTGCAGCCTTTGTCTTCTCGATCCTGGTTTTCTCAGGTGAGAGGCCCAGTGGTGAACCTGCTGGATTGAATGGTACCTCAATTTTTACTTTCAAACGCAGCTCCTTTCTGTTCTCATTATTGGCTCTTACCACTTTACATCTCTCCAGCAGGTAGAGGGTACACAGTTCTCTAAAACCCCTTCAGCATTTATTGTTTGCAGACTTTTTTGCTGATGGTCAGTCGACTAGTGTGAGTTGAAAGCTCCTTGTAGATTTTATTACATGAGTCTAACAGTTCCCGAGGTTGAGCTTTTATCCATTTTCCTTTGTTTTCAAAGAGGGTGAGTAAAACGTAACTCTATATACTACCTTCTTGAAAAATGTGCCTGTTTTGCCTTTTTTTTGTCCATTCCCTACTTCAGCACAATTTTTTTTACGGCAGGTGTCCTTTACAGCCCTGAGTCCTTGAGAATGTTAAGTGAACATTAGCTGTGGGTTGAAAGCCGCTCTTGTGGGAAACGGCCACAAGGCGGCAGCATTTCTCCTTATCCAAATCTGGTTACTAGCGCAACAGAGACTTAATGGAATTGGTGCTCTAGGTTGTAAATTAGAACGGAATGTGCCCGGAAAAAGCCCTTTTAGTATCTGTCTCAGTACTTCTTGTTCGTCTTTTTAACTTAATTTTATACTTTATCACAGCTAATTTGAATACACAGGTTTGTTTCTTCTACGTGTGCAAGATGTGGTTCTTTCACCCCTATACATGTATCTATTCTTCTTCGCATCCTTTCCCCATGTAGGTTATGACCCAACGGTGAGTAGTGTTCTCCTGCTATTCCGTAGGTGTTTGGTGATTATATATTTCATATGGTTTGTATATCTCTGTTAACCCCAATATCGTAGTGTATCCAATCCTCACACCATTCCATTTGGTGAACAATAAGTTTTTTTAATGAACCTGTGGTTGCCTTTCTCTGTGGAATTATCTTCATTGGTATCAATTTTTAGGTAACACCTAAAAGTGACATGATAGGATATGTGTCTTTTGCTTTCTCACTTACTACAAGTTCCGTGATTACTTCTAAACTCGCCTATGGTGCTGCAAATGGCATTGTTTCATTTTTTCACTAGCGAATATTCCATCTGTATATGTTGCAGTTCTTTTTGTCCACCCATCTGTTGGTGGACTTTTTGGTTACTTCCATATCTTGGCTATTGTAATACTGTGCAAAGCAGATTTGCCTGCCTGTGTCTTTCCAATTATGTCTTGTTAGATTATACGTCCACGAATGGGCCTGCTGGATCATATCGTAGCTCAATGTATACCTTTTATAGGCACCTCCATTCTGTTCTCATTAGTGGCTCTTTACAAGGTACGTCCCACTTAATGTTGAGGGTATGCATTTCTCCACAACACCTTCAGCATCTGTTGTTTGTAGTTTTCTTGCTGACGGTTATTCTGACCAGTGTGAGCTGATACCTCTTTGTGGTTGAATTTGCATGTGTCTCGTAATCCATTGAAATTGCGCTTTAAAGCATGTCCTTTTTCTTTTTCAAGCTGTGATTACTGCTTAGTTCTTCAAAGAGTTTTCTTAAAGTATGTGTCACATTTTGAAGAGTTTTGGCCATTACCTCACTCAAACATTTTGAGGGCAGGTTTCATTTACAGCCCTGCAGTACTTGTTCTTATGAAGTGACCATTAGCACAGGCTTTGAAGCTGCTTTGGCAGGTTATGGCCAGAGGGCGGCAGCCTTTCTATGTTCCCCACCCTGGTAACTAGGGAAAAAGTCCTTCCAGCCTGGGGTGTTCCTCAGTTATAAATTAGAGTGGAATGTGCCCAGATAAACCCACAAATGCTGATGTTTCCTTACTTTTGTTTGTTTTCTAAATTAAATTTATATTTTTTACTGAAGTAATATTCCATTTTGTGCATGGACCACTGCTTCTTGGTGCCTTCCTCGGCTGAGGGACATTTTCCTGGCTTCCAGGTGTTGGCTATGGTAAATATTGCTGGAGTGTAGGCTTGCCAGCCTGAGACTCTTAGATTCTCATTTTCTCAGGGGATAGGCCCAGCAGTGCGTGTGATTGATTGACTGGTAGCACAGTGTTTCCCTTTTCAGAGCACCTCCTTTGTGTTTTCATTAGTGGCTCTTACGACGTCCCCCTTAGAACTGAGGGTACGCATTTCTCCACAATCCCTTCGGCATTTATTGTTTGCAGCATTTTCGCTAATGGCCCTTCCGAGGGCTGTGAGCTGGTAGTTTCTTGTAATTTGGGTTTGCATGTCTTTAAAAATTCCTAAAATTCATCATTATTATATGCCTTTATCTTTTCTGTTAAAAAAATGAAAAAAATTGTGAGTACAATAGAAGTCTTGAAATCGTCTTCTTGCAAGGTTGCCCTCTTTTGAATTTTTTTGGTCGATTTCCCACCCCAGGATAATTTCGGAGGGCAAGTGTCATTTACAGAACTGCAAGTTTGGTGAACATTTAGTGACCTTTAGCAATGGGTTTAAAGCTGCTGTTTTGGGAAATGGCCACAAGGAGGAAGCATTACTCCATTCCCAAACCTGGGCACGAGGGCAGCCGAGCCTTTCTGGATGTCGTGTTCCTAGGTTGTAAATTAGAATGGAATGTGCCAGGAGAAACCCCCATAAGTTTATGTCTCATTACTTCTTCTTGGTTTTTAAAATTTTTTAATCGGGGTAAAGATTAGAATATTGTTTGTCCTGGGTGTACACAATCTGGTTCATTTGTACATTATATATGTCTATTCACGTACAGATCCTCTTCCCATGGAAAATATTACAGAGTGTTCCGTAGACCTCCCTTGCTAGATGGTCGGTCTTTTTGAGCTATGTATATAATATATATTGGTATATGTATACTACCACTAATCTTGATTTATCCCCCCCACCTTTCCTTTCAGATGAGCATAGCTTGTTTTCTAAGTCTGTGAGTGTCTTTCTCTGTGGAAATATGTTCATTTGTGTCAGTCATTAGATAACGCCTATAAGTGATATCATAGGATGTAGGTCTTTTGCTTTCCGACTTACCCCATGTTTTGTGACTATCTCCAGGCTCATCTGCGGTGCCTCAAAGAGCAGTGTTTCATTGTTTTCCATGGCTAATATTCCACTGTGTACATGGACCACTTCTGCTTTATCCTTTCACCTGTGGATGGACATTTTGGTTGCTTCACTGTCTTGGATATTGTGAATAAGACGGCACTGCAGCTGTTGCAGCCTTTGTCTTCTCGATCCTGGTTTTCTCAGGTGAGAGGCCCAGTGGTGAACCTGCTGGATTGAATGGTACCTCAATTTTTACTTTCAAACGCAGCTCCTTTCTGTTCTCATTATTGGCTCTTACCACTTTACATCTCTCCAGCAGGTAGAGGGTACACAGTTCTCTAAAACCCCTTCAGCATTTATTGTTTGCAGACTTTTTTGCTGATGGTCAGTCGACTAGTGTGAGTTGAAAGCTCCTTGTAGATTTTATTACATGAGTCTAACAGTTCCCGAGGTTGAGCTTTTATCCATTTTCCTTTGTTTTCAAAGAGGGTGAGTAAAACGTAACTCTATATACTACCTTCTTGAAAAATGTGCCTGTTTTGCCTTTTTTTTGTCCATTCCCTACTTCAGCACAATTTTTTTTACGGCAGGTGTCCTTTACAGCCCTGAGTCCTTGAGAATGTTAAGTGAACATTAGCTGTGGGTTGAAAGCCGCTCTTGTGGGAAACGGCCACAAGGCGGCAGCATTTCTCCTTATCCAAATCTGGTTACTAGCGCAACAGAGACTTAATGGAATTGGTGCTCTAGGTTGTAAATTAGAACGGAATGTGCCCGGAAAAAGCCCTTTTAGTATCTGTCTCAGTACTTCTTGTTCGTCTTTTTAACTTAATTTTATACTTTATCACAGCTAATTTGAATACACAGGTTTGTTTCTTCTACGTGTGCAAGATGTGGTTCTTTCACCCCTATACATGTATCTATTCTTCTTCGCATCCTTTCCCCATGTAGGTTATGACCCAACGGTGAGTAGTGTTCTCCTGCTATTCCGTAGGTGTTTGGTGATTATATATTTCATATGGTTTGTATATCTCTGTTAACCCCAATATCGTAGTGTATCCAATCCTCACACCATTCCATTTGGTGAACAATAAGTTTTTTTAATGAACCTGTGGTTGCCTTTCTCTGTGGAATTATCTTCATTGGTATCAATTTTTAGGTAACACCTAAAAGTGACATGATAGGATATGTGTCTTTTGCTTTCTCACTTACTACAAGTTCCGTGATTACTTCTAAACTCGCCTATGGTGCTGCAAATGGCATTGTTTCATTTTTTCACTAGCGAATATTCCATCTGTATATGTTGCAGTTCTTTTTGTCCACCCATCTGTTGGTGGACTTTTTGGTTACTTCCATATCTTGGCTATTGTAATACTGTGCAAAGCAGATTTGCCTGCCTGTGTCTTTCCAATTATGTCTTGTTAGATTATACGTCCAGGAATGGGCCTGCTGGATCATATCGTAGCTCAATGTATACCTTTTATAGGCACCTCCATTCTGTTCTCATTAGTGGCTCTTTACAAGGTACGTCCCACTTAATGTTGAGGGTATGCATTTCTCCACAACACCTTCAGCATCTGTTGTTTGTCGTTTTCTTGCTGATGGTTATTCTGACCAGTGTGAGCTGATACCTCTTTGTGGTTGAATTTGCATGTGTCTCGTAATCCATTGAAATTGCGCTTTAAAGCATGTCCTTTTTATTTTTCAAGCTGTGATTACTGCTTAGTTCTTCAGAGAGTTTTCTTAAAGTATGTGTCACATTTTGAAGAGTTTTGGCCATTACCTCACTCAAACATTTTGAGGGCAGGTTTCATTTACAGCCCTGCAGTACTTGTTCTTATGAAGTGACCATTAGCACAGGCTTTGAAGCTGCTTTGGCAGGTTATGGCCAGAGGGCGGCAGCCTTTCTATGTTCCCCACCCTGGTAACTGGGGAAAAAGTCCTTCCAGCCTGGGGTGTTCCTCAGTTATAAATTAGAGTGGAATGTGCCCAGATAAACCCACAAATGCTGATGTTTCCTTACTTTTGTTTGTTTTCTAAATTAAATTTATATTTTTTTACTGAAGTAATATTCCATTTTGTGCATGGACCACTGCTTCTTGGTGCCTTCCTCGGCTGAGGGACATTTTCCTGGCTTCCAGGTGTTGGCTATGGTAAATATTGCTGGAGTGCAGGCTTGCCAGCCTGAGACTCTTAGATTCTCATTTTCTCAGGGGATAGGCCCAGCAGTGCGTGTGATTGATTGACTGGTAGCACAGTGTTTCCCTTTTCAGAGCACCTCCTTTGTGTTTTCATTAGTGGCTCTTACGACGTCCCCCTTAGAACTGAGGGTACGCATTTCTCCACAATCCCTTCGGCATTTATTGTTTGCAGCATTTTCGCTAATGGCCCTTCCGAGGGCTGTGAGCTGGTAGTTTCTTGTAATTTGGGTTTGCATGTCTTTAAAAATTCCTAAAATTCATCATTATTATATGCCTTTATCTTTTCTGTTAAAAAAATGAAAAAAATTGTGAGTACAATAGAAGTCTTGAAATCGTCTTCTTGCAAGGTTGCCCTCTTTTGAATTTTTTTGGTCGATTTCCCACCCCAGGATAATTTCGGAGGGCAAGTGTCATTTACAGAACTGCAAGTTTGGTGAACATTTAGTGACCTTTAGCAATGGGTTTAAAGCTGCTGTTTTGGGAAATGGCCACAAGGAGGAAGCATTACTCCATTCCCAAACCTGGGCACGAGGGCAGCCGAGCCTTTCTGGATGTCGTGTTCCTAGGTTGTAAATTAGAATGGAATGTGCCAGGAGAAACCCCCATAAGTTTATGTCTCATTACTTCTTCTTGGTTTTTAAAATTTTTTAATCGGGGTAAAGATTAGAATATTGTTTGTCCTGGGTGTACACAATCTGGTTCATTTGTACATTATATATGTCTATTCACGTACAGATCCTCTTCCCATGGAAAATATTACAGAGTGTTCCGTAGACCTCCCTTGCTAGATGGTCGGTCTTTTTGAGCTATGTATATAATATATATTGGTATATGTATACTACCACTAATCTTGATTTATCCCCCCCACCTTTCCTTTCAGATGAGCATAGCTTGTTTTCTAAGTCTGTGAGTGTCTTTCTCTGTGGAAATATGTTCATTTGTGTCAGTCATTAGATAACGCCTATAAGTGATATCATAGGATGTAGGTCTTTTGCTTTCCGACTTACCCCATGTTTTGTGACTATCTCCAGGCTCATCTGCGGTGCCTCAAAGAGCAGTGTTTCATTGTTTTCCATGGCTAATATTCCACTGTGTACATGGACCACTTCTGCTTTATCCTTTCACCTGTGGATGGACATTTTGGTTGCTTCACTGTCTTGGATATTGTGAATAAGACGGCACTGCAGCTGTTGCAGCCTTTGTCTTCTCGATCCTGGTTTTCTCAGGTGAGAGGCCCAGTGGTGAACCTGCTGGATTGAATGGTACCTCAATTTTTACTTTCAAACGCAGCTCCTTTCTGTTCTCATTATTGGCTCTTACCACTTTACATCTCTCCAGCAGGTAGAGGGTACACAGTTCTCTAAAACCCCTTCAGCATTTATTGTTTGCAGACTTTTTTGCTGATGGTCAGTCGACTAGTGTGAGTTGAAAGCTCCTTGTAGATTTTATTACATGAGTCTAACAGTTCCCGAGGTTGAGCTTTTATCCATTTTCCTTTGTTTTCAAAGAGGGTGAGTAAAACGTAACTCTATATACTACCTTCTTGAAAAATGTGCCTGTTTTGCCTTTTTTTTGTCCATTCCCTACTTCAGCACAATTTTTTTTACGGCAGGTGTCCTTTACAGCCCTGAGTCCTTGAGAATGTTAAGTGAACATTAGCTGTGGGTTGAAAGCCGCTCTTGTGGGAAACGGCCACAAGGCGGCAGCATTTCTCCTTATCCAAATCTGGTTACTAGCGCAACAGAGACTTAATGGAATTGGTGCTCTAGGTTGTAAATTAGAACGGAATGTGCCCGGAAAAAGCCCTTTTAGTATCTGTCTCAGTACTTCTTGTTCGTCTTTTTAACTTAATTTTATACTTTATCACAGCTAATTTGAATACAAAGGTTTGTTTCTTCTACGTGTGCAAGATGTGGTTCTTTCACCCCTATACATGTATCTATTCTTCTTCGCATCCTTTCCCCATGTAGGTTATGACCCAATGGTGAGTAGTGTTCTCCTGCTAGTCCGTAGGTGTTTGGTGATTATATATTTCATATGGTTTGTATATCTCTGTTAACCCCAATATCGTAGTGTATCCAATCCTCACACCATTCCATTTGGTGAACAATAAGTTTTTTTAATGAACCTGTGGTTGCCTTTCTCTGTGGAATTATCTTCATTGGTATCAATTTTTAGGTAACACCTAAAAGTGACATGATAGGATATGTGTCTTTTGCTTTCTCACTTACTACAAGTTCCGTGATTACTTCTAAACTCGCCTATGGTGCTGCAAATGGCATTGTTTCATTTTTTCACTAGCGAATATTCCATCTGTATATGTTGCAGTTCTTTTTGTCCACCCATCTGTTGGTGGACTTTTTGGTTACTTCCATATCTTGGCTATTGTAATACTGTGCAAAGCAGATTTGCCTGCCTGTGTCTTTCCAATTATGTCTTGTTAGATTATACGTCCAGGAATGGGCCTGCTGGATCATATCGTAGCTCAATGTATACCTTTTATAGACACCTCCATTCTGTTCTCATTAGTGGCTCTTTACAAGGTACGTCCCACTTAATGTTGAGGGTATGCATTTCTCCACAACACCTTCAGCATCTGTTGTTTGTCGTTTTCTTGCTGATGGTTATTCTGACCAGTGTGAGCTGATACCTCTTTGTGGTTGAATTTGCATGTGTCTCGTAATCCATTGAAATTGCGCTTTAAAGCATGTCCTTTTTATTTTTCAAGCTGTGATTACTGCTTAGTTCTTCAGAGAGTTTTCTTAAAGTATGTGTCACATTTTGAAGAGTTTTGGCCATTACCTCACTCAAACATTTTGAGGGCAGGTTTCATTTACAGCCCTGCAGTACTTGTTCTTATGAAGTGACCATTAGCACAGGCTTTGAAGCTGCTTTTGCAGGTTATGGCCAGAGGGCGGCAGCCTTTCTATGTTCCCCACCCTGGTAACTGGGGAAAAAGTCCTTCCAGCCTGGGGTGTTCCTCAGTTATAAATTAGAGTGGAATGTGCCCAGATAAACCCACAAATGCTGATGTTTCCTTACTTTTGTTTGTTTTCTAAATTAAATTTATATTTTTTACTGAAGTAATATTCCATTTTGTGCATGGACCACTGCTTCTTGGTGCCTTCCTCGGCTGAGGGACATTTTCGTGGCTTCCAGGTGTTGGCTATGGTAAATATTGCTGGAGTGCAGGCTTGCCAGCCTGAGACTCTTAGATTCTCATTTTCTCAGGGGATAGGCCCAGCAGTGCGTGTGATTGATTGACTGGTAGCACAGTGTTTCCCTTTTCAGAGCACCTCCTTTGTGTTTTCATTAGTGGCTCTTACGACGTCCCCCTTAGAACTGAGGGTACGCATTTCTCCACAGTCCCTTCGGCATTTACTGTTGGCAGCATTTTTGCTAATGGCCCTTCCGACGGCTGTGAGCTGGTAGTTTCTTGTAATTTGGGTTTGCATGTCTTTAAAAATTCCTAAAATTCATCATTATTATATGCCTTTATCTTTTCTGTTAAAAAAATGAAAAAAATTGTGAGTACAATAGAAGTCTTGAAATCGTCTTCTTGCGAGGTTGCCCTCTTTTGAATTTTTTCGTCGATTTTCCACCCCAGGATCATTTCGGAGGGCAAGTGTCATTTACAGAAGTGCAAGTTTGGTGAACATTTAGTGACCTTTAGCAATGGGTTTAAAGCTGCTGTTTTGGGAAATGGCCACAAGGAGGAAGCATTACTCCATTCCCAAACCTGGGCACGAGGGCAGCCGAGCCTTTCTGGATGTCGTGTTCCTAGGTTGTAAATTAGAATGGAATGTGCCAGGAGAAACCCCCATAAGTTTATGTCTCATTACTTCTTCTTGGTTTTTAAAATTTTTTAATCGGGGTAAAGATTAGAATATTGTTTGCCCTGGGTGTACACAATCTGGTTCATTTGTACATTATATATGTCTATTCACGTACAGATCCTCTTCCCATGGAAAATATTACAGAGTGTTCCGTAGACCTCCCTTGCTAGATGGTCGGTCTTTTTGAGCTATGTATATAATATATATTGGTATATGTATACTACCACTAATCTTGATTTATCCCCCCACCTTTCCTTTCAGATGAGCATAGCTTGTTTTCTAAGTCTGTGAGTGTCTTTCTCTGTGGAAATATGTTCATTTGTGTCAGTCATTAGATAACGCCTATAAGTGATATCACAGGATGTAGGTCTTTTGCTTTCCGACTTACCCCATGTTTTGTGACTATCTCCAGGCTCATCTGCGGTGCCTCAAAGAGCAGTGTTTCATTGTTTTCCATGGCTAATATTCCACTGTGTACATGGACCACTTCTGCTTTATCCTTTCACCTGTGGATGGACATCTTGGTTGCTTCACTGTCTTGGATATTGTGAAGAAGACGGCACTGCAGCTGTTGCAGCCTTCGTCTTCTCGATCCTGGTTTTCTCAGGTGAGAGGCCCAGTGGTGAACCTGCTGGATTGAATGGTACCTCAATTTTTACTTTCAAACGCAGCTCCTTTCTGTTCTCATTATTGGCTCTTACCACTTTACATCTCTCCAGCAGGTAGAGGGTACACAGTTCTCTAAAACCCCTTCAGCATTTATTGTTTGCAGACTTTTTGCTGATGGTCAGTCGACTAGTGTGAGTTGAAAGCTCCTTGTAGATTTTATTACATGAGTCTAATAGTTCCCGAGGTTGAGCTTTTATCCATTTTCCTTTGTTTTCAAAGAGGGTGAGTAAAACGTAACTCTATATACTACCTTCTTGAAAAATTTGCCTGTTTTGCATTTTTTTGTCCATTCCCTACTTCAGCACAATTTTTTTACGGCAGGTGTCCTTTACAGCCCTGAGTCCTTGAGAATGTTAAGTGAACATTAGCTGTGGGTTGAAAGCCGCTCTTGTGGGAAACGGCCACAAGGCGGCAGCATTTCTCCTTATCCAAATCTGGTTACTAGCGCAACAGAGACTTGATGGAATTGGTGCTCTAGGTTGTAAATTAGAACGGAATGTGCCCGGAAAAAGCCCTTTTAGTATATGTCTCAGTACTTCTTGTTCGTCTTTTTAACTTAATTTTATATTTTATCACAGCTAATTTGAATACAAAGGTTTGTTTCCTCTACGTGTGCAAGATGTGGTTCTTTCACCCCTATACACGTATCTATTCTTCTTCGCATCCTTTCCCCATGTCGGTTATGACCCAATGTTGAGTAGTGTTCTCCTGCTATTCCGTAGGTGTTTGGTGATTATATATTTCGTGTGGTTTGTATATCTCTGTTAACCCCAATATCGTAGTGTATCCAATCCTCACACCATTCCATTTGGTGAACAATAAGTTTTTTAATGAATCTGTGGTTGCCTTTCTCTGTGGAATTATCTTCATTGGTATCAATTTTTAGGTAACACCTAAAAGTGACATGATAGGATATGTGTCTTTTGCTTTCTCACTTACTACAAGTTCCGTGGTTACTTCTAAACTCGCCTATGGTGCTGCAAATGGCATTGTTTCATTTTTTCACTAGCGAATATTCCATCTGTATATGTTGCAGTTCTTTTTGTCCACCCATCTGTTGGTGGACTTTTTGGTTACTTCCATATCTTGGCTATTGTAATACTGTGCAAAGCAGATTTGCCTGCCTGTGTCTTTCCAATTATGTCTTGTTAGATTATACGTCCAGGAATGGGCCTGCTGGATCATATCGTAGCTCAATGTATACCTTTTATAGGCACCTCCATTCTGTTCTCATTAGTGGCTCTTTACAAGGTACGTCCCACTTAATGTTGAGGGTATGCATTTCTCCACAACACCTTCAGCATCTGTTGTTTGTAGTTTTCTTGCTGATGGTTATTCTGACCAGTGTGAGCTGATACCTCTTTGTGGTTGAATTTGCATGTGTCTCGTAATCCATTGAAATTGAGCTTTAAAGCATGTCCTTTTTATTTTTCAAGCTGTGATTACTGCTTAGTTCTTCAGAGAGTTTTCTTAAAGTATGTGTCACATTTTGAAGAGTTTTGGCCATTACCTCACTCAAACATTTTGAGGGCAGGTTTCATTTACAGCCCTGCAGTACTTGTTCTTATGAAGTGACCATTAGCACAGGCTTTGAAGCTGCTTTTGCAGGTTATGGCCAGAGGGCGGCAGCCTTTCTATGTTCCCCACCCTGGTAACTGGGGAAAAAGTCCTTCCAGCCTGGGGTGTTCCTCAGTTATAAATTAGAGTGGAATGTGCCCAGATAAACCCACAAATGCTGATGTTTCCTTACTTTTGTTTGTTTTCTAAATTAAATTTATATTTTTTACTGAAGTAATATTCCATTTTGTGCATGGACCACTGCTTCTTGGTGCCTTCCTCGGCTGAGGGACATTTTCGTGGCTTCCAGGTGTTGGCTATGGTAAATATTGCTGGAGTGCAGGCTTGCCAGCCTGAGACTCTTAGATTCTCATTTTCTCAGGTGATAGGCCCAGCAGTGCGTGTGATTGATTGACTGGTAGCACAGTGTTTCCCTTTTCAGAGCACCTCCTTTGTGTTTTCATTAGTGGCTCTTACGACGTCCCCCTTAGAACTGAGGGTACGCATTTCTCCACAGTCCCTTCGGCATTTACTGTTGGCAGCATTTTTGCTAATGGCCCTTCCGACGGCTGTGAGCTGGTAGTTTCTTGTAATTTGGGTTTGCATGTCTTTAAAAATTCCTAAAATTCATCATTATTATATGCCTTTATCTTTTCTGTTAAAAAAATGAAAAAAATTGTGAGTACAATAGAAGTCTTGAAATCGTCTTCTTGCAAGGTTGCCCTCTTTTGAATTTTTTCGTCGATTTTCCACCCCAGGATCATTTCGGAGGGCAAGTGTCATTTACAGAAGTGCAAGTTTGGTGAACATTTAGTGACCTTTAGCAATGGGTTTAAAGCTGCTGTTTTGGGAAATGGCCACAAGGAGGAAGCATTACTCCATTCCCAAACCTGGGCACGAGGGCAGCCGAGCCTTTCTGGATGTCGTGTTCCTAGGTTGTAAATTAGAATGGAATGTGCCAGGAGAAACCCCCATAAGTTTATGTCTCATTACTTCTTCTTGGTTTTTAAAATTTTTTAATCGGGGTAAAGATTAGAATATTGTTTGCCCTGGGTGTACACAATCTGGTTCATTTGTACATTATATATGTCTATTCACGTACAGATCCTCTTCCCATGGAAAATATTACAGAGTGTTCCGTAGACCTCCCTTGCTAGATGGTCGGTCTTTTTGAGCTATGTATATAATATATATTGGTATATGTATACTACCACTAATCTTGATTTATCCCCCCACCTTTCCTTTCAGATGAGCATAGCTTGTTTTCTAAGTCTGTGAGTGTCTTTCTCTGTGGAAATATGTTCATTTGTGTCAGTCATTAGATAACGCCTATAAGTGATATCACAGGATGTAGGTCTTTTGCTTTCCGACTTACCCCATGTTTTGTGACTATCTCCAGGCTCATCTGCGGTGCCTCAAAGAGCAGTGTTTCATTGTTTTCCATGGCTAATATTCCACTGTGTACATGGACCACTTCTGCTTTATCCTTTCACCTGTGGATGGACATCTTGGTTGCTTCACTGTCTTGGATATTGTGAAGAAGACTGCACTGCAGCTGTTGCAGCCTTCGTCTTCTCGATCCTGGTTTTCTCAGGTGAGAGGCCCAGTGGTGAACCTGCTGGATTGAATGGTACCTCAATTTTTACTTTCAAACGCAGCTCCTTTCTGTTCTCATTATTGGCTCTTACCACTTTACATCTCTCCAGCAGGTAGAGGGTACACAGTTCTCTAAAACCCCTTCAGCATTTATTGTTTGCAGACTTTTTGCTGATGGTCAGTCGACTAGTGTGAGTTGAAAGCTCCTTGTAGATTTTATTACATGAGTCTAATAGTTCCCGAGGTTGAGCTTTTATCCATTTTCCTTTGTTTTCAAAGAGGGTGAGTAAAACGTAACTCTATATACTACCTTCTTGAAAAATTTGCCTGTTTTGCATTTTTTTGTCCATTCCCTACTTCAGCACAATTTTTTTACGGCAGGTGTCCTTTACAGCCCTGAGTCCTTGAGAATGTTAAGTGAACATTAGCTGTGGGTTGAAAGCCGCTCTTGTGGGAAACGGCCACAAGGCGGCAGCATTTCTCCTTATCCAAATCTGGTTACTAGCGCAACAGAGACTTGATGGAATTGGTGCTCTAGGTTGTAAATTAGAACGGAATGTGCCCGGAAAAAGCCCTTTTAGTATATGTCTCAGTACTTCTTGTTCGTCTTTTTAACTTAATTTTATATTTTATCACAGCTAATTTGAATACAAAGGTTTGTTTCCTCTACGTGTGCAAGATGTGGTTCTTTCACCCCTATACACGTATCTATTCTTCTTCGCATCCTTTCCCCATGTCGGTTATGACCCAATGTTGAGTAGTGTTCTCCTGCTATTCCGTAGGTGTTTGGTGATTATATATTTCGTGTGGTTTGTATATCTCTGTTAACCCCAATATCGTAGTGTATCCAATCCTCACACCATTCCATTTGGTGAACAATAAGTTTTTTAATGAATCTGTGGTTGCCTTTCTCTGTGGAATTATCTTCATTGGTATCAATTTTTAGGTAACACCTAAAAGTGACATGATAGGATATGTGTCTTTTGCTTTCTCACTTACTACAAGTTCCGTGGTTACTTCTAAACTCGCCTATGGTGCTGCAAATGGCATTGTTTCATTTTTTCACTAGCGAATATTCCATCTGTATATGTTGCAGTTCTTTTTGTCCACCCATCTGTTGGTGGACTTTTTGGTTACTTCCATATCTTGGCTATTGTAATACTGTGCAAAGCAGATTTGCCTGCCTGTGTCTTTCCAATTATGTCTTGTTAGATTATACGTCCAGGAATGGGCCTGCTGGATCATATCGTAGCTCAATGTATACCTTTTATAGGCACCTCCATTCTGTTCTCATTAGTGGCTCTTTACAAGGTACGTCCCACTTAATGTTGAGGGTATGCATTTCTCCACAACACCTTCAGCATCTGTTGTTTGTAGTTTTCTTGCTGATGGTTATTCTGACCAGTGTGAGCTGATACCTCTTTGTGGTTGAATTTGCATGTGTCTCGTAATCCATTGAAATTGAGCTTTAAAGCATGTCCTTTTTATTTTTCAAGCTGTGATTACTGCTTAGTTCTTCAGAGAGTTTTCTTAAAGTATGTGTCACATTTTGAAGAGTTTTGGCCATTACCTCACTCAAACATTTTGAGGGCAGGTTTCATTTACAGCCCTGCAGTACTTGTTCTTATGAAGTGACCATTAGCACAGGCTTTGAAGCTGCTTTGGCAGGTTATGGCCAGAGGGCGGCAGCCTTTCTATGTTCCCCACCCTGGTAACTGGGGAAAAAGTCCTTCCAGCCTGGGGTGTTCCTCAGTTATAAATTAGAGTGGAATGTGCCCAGATAAACCCACAAATGCTGATGTTTCCTTACTTTTGTTTGTTTTCTAAATTAAATTTATATTTTTTACTGAAGTAATATTCCATTTTGTGCATGGACCACTGCTTCTTGGTGCCTTCCTCGGCTGAGGGACATTTTCGTGGCTTCCAGGTGTTGGCTATGGTAAATATTGCTGGAGTGCAGGCTTGCCAGCCTGAGACTCTTAGATTCTCATTTTCTCAGGTGATAGGCCCAGCAGTGCGTGTGATTGATTGACTGGTAGCACAGTGTTTCCCTTTTCAGAGCACCTCCTTTGTGTTTTCATTAGTGGCTCTTACGACGTCCCCCTTAGAACTGAGGGTACGCATTTCTCCACAGTCCCTTCGGCATTTATTGTTGGCAGCATTTTTGCTAATGGCCCTTCCGACGGCTGTGAGCTGGTAGTTTCTTGTAATTTGGGTTTGCATGTCTTTAAAAATTCCTAAAATTCATCATTATTATATGCCTTTATCTTTTCTGTTAAAAAAATGAAAAAAATTGTGAGTACAATAGAAGTCTTGAAATCGTCTTCTTGCAAGGTTGCCCTCTTTTGAATTTTTTCGTCGATTTTCCACCCCAGGATCATTTCGGAGGGCAAGTGTCATTTACAGAAGTGCAAGTTTGGTGAACATTTAGTGACCTTTAGCAATGGGTTTAAAGCTGCTGTTTTGGGAAATGGCCACAAGGAGGAAGCATTACTCCATTCCCAAACCTGGGCACGAGGGCAGCCGAGCCTTTCTGGATGTCGTGTTCCTAGGTTGTAAATTAGAATGGAATGTGCCAGGAGAAACCCCCATAAGTTTATGTCTCATTACTTCTTCTTGGTTTTTAAAATTTTTTAATCGGGGTAAAGATTAGAATATTGTTTGCCCTGGGTGTACACAATCTGGTTCATTTGTACATTATATATGTCTATTCACGTACAGATCCTCTTCCCATGGAAAATATTACAGAGTGTTCCGTAGACCTCCCTTGCTAGATGGTCGGTCTTTTTGAGCTATGTATATAATATATATTGGTATATGTATACTACCACTAATCTTGATTTATCCCCCCACCTTTCCTTTCAGATGAGCATAGCTTGTTTTCTAAGTCTGTGAGTGTCTTTCTCTGTGGAAATATGTTCATTTGTGTCAGTCATTAGATAACGCCTATAAGTGATATCACAGGATGTAGGTCTTTTGCTTTCCGACTTACCCCATGTTTTGTGACTATCTCCAGGCTCATCTGCGGTGCCTCAAAGAGCAGTGTTTCATTGTTTTCCATGGCTAATATTCCACTGTGTACATGGACCACTTCTGCTTTATCCTTTCACCTGTGGATGGACATCTTGGTTGCTTCACTGTCTTGGATATTGTGAAGAAGACTGCACTGCAGCTGTTGCAGCCTTCGTCTTCTCGATCCTGGTTTTCTCAGGTGAGAGGCCCAGTGGTGAACCTGCTGGATTGAATGGTACCTCAATTTTTACTTTCAAACGCAGCTCCTTTCTGTTCTCATTATTGGCTCTTACCACTTTACATCTCTCCAGCAGGTAGAGGGTACACAGTTCTCTAAAACCCCTTCAGCATTTATTGTTTGCAGACTTTTTGCTGATGGTCAGTCGACTAGTGTGAGTTGAAAGCTCCTTGTAGATTTTATTACATGAGTCTAATAGTTCCCGAGGTTGAGCTTTTATCCATTTTCCTTTGTTTTCAAAGAGGGTGAGTAAAACGTAACTCTATATACTACCTTCTTGAAAAATTTGCCTGTTTTGCATTTTTTTGTCCATTCCCTACTTCAGCACAATTTTTTTACGGCAGGTGTCCTTTACAGCCCTGAGTCCTTGAGAATGTTAAGTGAACATTAGCTGTGGGTTGAAAGCCGCTCTTGTGGGAAACGGCCACAAGGCGGCAGCATTTCTCCTTATCCAAATCTGGTTACTAGCGCAACAGAGACTTGATGGAATTGGTGCTCTAGGTTGTAAATTAGAACGGAATGTGCCCGGAAAAAGCCCTTTTAGTATATGTCTCAGTACTTCTTGTTCGTCTTTTTAACTTAATTTTATATTTTATCACAGCTAATTTGAATACAAAGGTTTGTTTCCTCTACGTGTGCAAGATGTGGTTCTTTCACCCCTATACACGTATCTATTCTTCTTCGCATCCTTTCCCCATGTCGGTTATGACCCAATGTTGAGTAGTGTTCTCCTGCTATTCCGTAGGTGTTTGGTGATTATATATTTCGTGTGGTTTGTATATCTCTGTTAACCCCAATATCGTAGTGTATCCAATCCTCACACCATTCCATTTGGTGAACAATAAGTTTTTTAATGAATCTGTGGTTGCCTTTCTCTGTGGAATTATCTTCATTGGTATCAATTTTTAGGTAACACCTAAAAGTGACATGATAGGATATGTGTCTTTTGCTTTCTCACTTACTACAAGTTCCGTGGTTACTTCTAAACTCGCCTATGGTGCTGCAAATGGCATTGTTTCATTTTTTCACTAGCGAATATTCCATCTGTATATGTTGCAGTTCTTTTTGTCCACCCATCTGTTGGTGGACTTTTTGGTTACTTCCATATCTTGGCTATTGTAATACTGTGCAAAGCAGATTTGCCTGCCTGTGTCTTTCCAATTATGTCTTGTTAGATTATACGTCCAGGAATGGGCCTGCTGGATCATATCGTAGCTCAATGTATACCTTTTATAGGCACCTCCATTCTGTTCTCATTAGTGGCTCTTTACAAGGTACGTCCCACTTAATGTTGAGGGTATGCATTTCTCCACAACACCTTCAGCATCTGTTGTTTGTAGTTTTCTTGCTGATGGTTATTCTGACCAGTGTGAGCTGATACCTCTTTGTGGTTGAATTTGCATGTGTCTCGTAATCCATTGAAATTGCGCTTTAAAGCATGTCCTTTTTATTTTTCAAGCTGTGATTACTGCTTAGTTCTTCAGAGAGTTTTCTTAAAGTATGTGTCACATTTTGAAGAGTTTTGGCCATTACCTCACTCAAACATTTTGAGGGCAGGTTTCATTTACAGCCCTGCAGTACTTGTTCTTATGAAGTGACCATTAGCACAGGCTTTGAAGCTGCTTTTGCAGGTTATGGCCAGAGGGCGGCAGCCTTTCTATGTTCCCCACCCTGGTAACTGGGGAAAAAGTCCTTCCAGCCTGGGGTGTTCCTCAGTTATAAATTAGAGTGGAATGTGCCCAGATAAACCCACAAATGCTGATGTTTCCTTACTTTTGTTTGTTTTCTAAATTAAATTTATATTTTTTACTGAAGTAATATTCCATTTTGTGCATGGACCACTGCTTCTTGGTGCCTTCCTCGGCTGAGGGACATTTTCGTGGCTTCCAGGTGTTGGCTATGGTAAATATTGCTGGAGTGCAGGCTTGCCAGCCTGAGACTCTTAGATTCTCATTTTCTCAGGTGATAGGCCCAGCAGTGCGTGTGATTGATTGACTGGTAGCACAGTGTTTCCCTTTTCAGAGCACCTCCTTTGTGTTTTCATTAGTGGCTCTTACGACGTCCCCCTTAGAACTGAGGGTACGCATTTCTCCACAGTCCCTTCGGCATTTATTGTTGGCAGCATTTTTGCTAATGGCCCTTCCGACGGCTGTGAGCTGGTAGTTTCTTGTAATTTGGGTTTGCATGTCTTTAAAAATTCCTAAAATTCATCATTATTATATGCCTTTATCTTTTCTGTTAAAAAAATGAAAAAAATTGTGAGTACAATAGAAGTCTTGAAATCGTCTTCTTGCAAGGTTGCCCTCTTTTGAATTTTTTGGTCGATTTCCCACCCCAGGATCATTTCGGAGGGCAAGTGTCATTTACAGAACTGCAAGTTTGGTGAACATTTAGTGACCTTTAGCAATGGGTTTAAAGCTGCTGTTTTGGGAAATGGCCACAAGGAGGAAGCATTACTCCATTCCCAAACCTGGGCACGAGGGCAGCCGAGCCTTTCTGGATGTCGTGTTCCTAGGTTGTAAATTAGAATGGAATGTGCCAGGAGAAACCCCCATAAGTTTATGTCTCATTACTTCTTCTTGGTTTTTAAAATGTTTTAATCGGGGTAAAGATTAGAATATTGTTTGTCCTGGGTGTACACAATCTGGTTCATTTGTACATTATATATGTCTATTCACGTACAGATCCTCTTCCCATGGAAAATATTACAGAGTGTTCCGTAGACCTCCCTTGCTAGATGGTCGGTCTTTTTGAGCTATGTATATAATATATATTGGTATATGTATACTACCACTAATCTTGATTTATCCCCCCACCTTTCCTTTCAGATGAGCATAGCTTGTTGTCTAAGTCTGTGAGTGTCTTTCTCTGTGGAAATATGTTCATTTGTGTCAGTCATTAGATAACGCCTATAAGTGATATCACAGGATGTAGGTCTTTTGCTTTCCGACTTACCCCATGTTTTGTGACTATCTCCAGGCTCATCTGCGGTGCCTCAAAGAGCAGTGTTTCATTGTTTTCCATGGCTAATATTCCACTGTGTACATGGACCACTTCTGCTTTATCCTTTCACCTGTGGATGGACATCTTGGTTGCTTCACTGTCTTGGATATTGTGAATAAGACGGCACTGCAGCTGTTGCAGCCTTCGTCTTCTCGATCCTGGTTTTCTCAGGTGAGAGGCCCAGTGGTGAACCTGCTGGATTGAATGGTACCTCAATTTTTACTTTCAAACGCAGCTCCTTTCTGTTCTCATTATTGGCTCTTACCACTTTACATCTCTCCAGCAGGTAGAGGGTACACAGTTCTCTAAAACCCCTTCAGCATTTATTGTTTGCAGACTTTTTGCTGATGGTCAGTCGACTAGTGTGAGTTGAAAGCTCCTTGTAGATTTTATTACATGAGTCTAATAGTTCCCGAGGTTGAGCTTTTATCCATTTTCCTTTGTTTTCAAAGAGGGTGAGTAAAACGTAACTCTATATACTACCTTCTTGAAAAATTTGCCTGTTTTGCATTTTTTTGTCCATTCCCTACTTCAGCACAATTTTTTTACGGCAGGTGTCCTTTACAGCCCTGAGTCCTTGAGAATGTTAAGTGAACATT
The DNA here is from genome assembly GCF_965194805.1 of Balaenoptera borealis. Classification (NCBI taxonomy): domain Eukaryota; kingdom Metazoa; phylum Chordata; class Mammalia; order Artiodactyla; family Balaenopteridae; genus Balaenoptera; species Balaenoptera borealis. The sequence continues at coordinate 44,255 of NW_028123022.1, read as the reverse complement.
AGCTGTGGGTTGAAAGCCGCTCTTGTGGGAAACGGCCACAAGGCGGCAGCATTTCTCCTTATCCAAATCTGGTTACTAGCGCAACAGAGACTTGATGGAATTGGTGCTCTAGGTTGTAAATTAGAACGGAATGTGCCCGGAAAAAGCCCTTTTAGTATATGTCTCAGTACTTCTTGTTCGTCTTTTTAACTTAATTTTATATTTTATCACAGCTAATTTGAATACAAAGGTTTGTTTCCTCTACGTGTGCAAGATGTGGTTCTTTCACCCCTATACACGTATCTATTCTTCTTCGCATCCTTTCCCCATGTCGGTTATGACCCAATGTTGAGTAGTGTTCTCCTGCTATTCCGTAGGTGTTTGGTGATTATATATTTCGTGTGGTTTGTATATCTCTGTTAACCCCAGTATCGTAGTGTATCCAATCCTCACACCATTCCATTTGGTGAACAATAAGTTTTTTAATGAATCTGTGGTTGCCTTTCTCTGTGGAATTATCTTCATTGGTATCAATTTTTAGGTAACACCTAAAAGTGACATGATAGGATATGTGTCTTTTGCTTTCTCACTTACTACAAGTTCCGTGGTTACTTCTAAACTCGCCTATGGTGCTGCAAATGGCATTGTTTCATTTTTTCACTAGCGAATATTCCATCTGTATATGTTGCAGTTCTTTTTGTCCACCCATCTGTTGGTGGACTTTTTGGTTACTTCCATATCTTGGCTATTGTAATACTGTGCAAAGCAGATTTGCCTGCCTGTGTCTTTCCAATTATGTCTTGTTAGATTATACGTCCAGGAATGGGCCTGCTGGATCATATCGTAGCTCAATGTATACCTTTTATAGGCACCTCCATTCTGTTCTCATTAGTGGCTCTTTACAAGGTACGTCCCACTTAATGTTGAGGGTATGCATTTCTCCACAACACCTTCAGCATCTGTTGTTTGTAGTTTTCTTGCTGATGGTTATTCTGACCAGTGTGAGCTGATACCTCTTTGTGGTTGAATTTGCATGTGTCTCGTAATCCATTGAAATTGCGCTTTAAAGCATGTCCTTTTTATTTTTCAAGCTGTGATTACTGCTTAGTTCTTCAGAGAGTTTTCTTAAAGTATGTGTCACATTTTGAAGAGTTTTGGCCATTACCTCACTCAAACATTTTGAGGGCAGGTTTCATTTACAGCCCTGCAGTACTTGTTCTTATGAAGTGACCATTAGCACAGGCTTTGAAGCTGCTTTTGCAGGTTATGGCCAGAGGGCGGCAGCCTTTCTATGTTCCCCACCCTGGTAACTGGGGAAAAAGTCCTTCCAGCCTGGGGTGTTCCTCAGTTATAAATTAGAGTGGAATGTGCCCAGATAAACCCACAAATGCTGATGTTTCCTTACTTTTGTTTGTTTTCTAAATTAAATTTATATTTTTTACTGAAGTAATATTCCATTTTGTGCATGGACCACTGCTTCTTGGTGCCTTCCTCGGCTGAGGGACATTTTCGTGGCTTCCAGGTGTTGGCTATGGTAAATATTGCTGGAGTGCAGGCTTGCCAGCCTGAGACTCTTAGATTCTCATTTTCTCAGGTGATAGGCCCAGCAGTGCGTGTGATTGATTGACTGGTAGCACAGTGTTTCCCTTTTCAGAGCACCTCCTTTGTGTTTTCATTAGTGGCTCTTACGACGTCCCCCTTAGAACTGAGGGTACGCATTTCTCCACAGTCCCTTCGGCATTTATTGTTGGCAGCATTTTTGCTAATGGCCCTTCCGACGGCTGTGAGCTGGTAGTTTCTTGTAATTTGGGTTTGCATGTCTTTAAAAATTCCTAAAATTCATCATTATTATATGCCTTTATCTTTTCTGTTAAAAAAATGAAAAAAATTGTGAGTACAATAGAAGTCTTGAAATCGTCTTCTTGCAAGGTTGCCCTCTTTTGAATTTTTTGGTCGATTTCCCACCCCAGGATCATTTCGGAGGGCAAGTGTCATTTACAGAACTGCAAGTTTGGTGAACATTTAGTGACCTTTAGCAATGGGTTTAAAGCTGCTGTTTTGGGAAATGGCCACAAGGAGGAAGCATTACTCCATTCCCAAACCTGGGCACGAGGGCAGCCGAGCCTTTCTGGATGTCGTGTTCCTAGGTTGTAAATTAGAATGGAATGTGCCAGGAGAAACCCCCATAAGTTTATGTCTCATTACTTCTTCTTGGTTTTTAAAATGTTTTAATCGGGGTAAAGATTAGAATATTGTTTGTCCTGGGTGTACACAATCTGGTTCATTTGTACATTATATATGTCTATTCACGTACAGATCCTCTTCCCATGGAAAATATTACAGAGTGTTCCGTAGACCTCCCTTGCTAGATGGTCGGTCTTTTTGAGCTATGTATATAATATATATTGGTATATGTATACTACCACTAATCTTGATTTATCCCCCCACCTTTCCTTTCAGATGAGCATAGCTTGTTGTCTAAGTCTGTGAGTGTCTTTCTCTGTGGAAATATGTTCATTTGTGTCAGTCATTAGATAACGCCTATAAGTGATATCACAGGATGTAGGTCTTTTGCTTTCCGACTTACCCCATGTTTTGTGACTATCTCCAGGCTCATCTGCGGTGCCTCAAAGAGCAGTGTTTCATTGTTTTCCATGGCTAATATTCCACTGTGTACATGGACCACTTCTGCTTTATCCTTTCACCTGTGGATGGACATCTTGGTTGCTTCACTGTCTTGGATATTGTGAATAAGACGGCACTGCAGCTGTTGCAGCCTTCGTCTTCTCGATCCTGGTTTTCTCAGGTGAGAGGCCCAGTGGTGAACCTGCTGGATTGAATGGTACCTCAATTTTTACTTTCAAACGCAGCTCCTTTCTGTTCTTATTATTGGCTCTTACCACTTTACATCTCTCCAGCAGGTAGAGGGTACACAGTTCTCTAAAACCCCTTCAGCATTTATTGTTTGCAGACTTTTTGCTGATGGTCAGTCGACTAGTGTGAGTTGAAAGCTCCTTGTAGATTTTATTACATGAGTCTAATAGTTCCCGAGGTTGAGCTTTTATCCATTTTCCTTTGTTTTCAAAGAGGGTGAGTAAAACGTAACTCTATATACTACCTTCTTGAAAAATTTGCCTGTTTTGCATTTTTTTGTCCATTCCCTACTTCAGCACAATTTTTTTACGGCAGGTGTCCTTTACAGCCCTGAGTCCTTGAGAATGTTAAGTGAACATTAGCTGTGGGTTGAAAGCCGCTCTTGTGGGAAACGGCCACAAGGCGGCAGCATTTCTCCTTATCCAAATCTGGTTACTAGCGCAACAGAGACTTGATGGAATTGGTGCTCTAGGTTGTAAATTAGAACGGAATGTGCCGGGAAAAAGCCCTTTTAGTATATGTCTCAGTACTTCTTGTTCGTCTTTTTAACTTAATTTTATATTTTATCACAGCTAATTTGAATACAAAGGTTTGTTTCCTCTCCGTGTGCAAGATGTGGTTCTTTCACCCCTATACACGTATCTATTCTTCTTCGCATCCTTTCCCCATGTCGGTTATGACCCAATGTTGAGTAGTGTTCTCCTGCTATTCCGTAGGTGTTTGGTGATTATATATTTCGTGTGGTTTGTATATCTCTGTTAACCCCAGTATCGTAGTGTATCCAATCCTCACACCATTCCATTTGGTGAACAATAAGTTTTTTTAATGAATCTGTGGTTGCCTTTCTCTGTGGAATTATCTTCATTGGTATCAATTTTTAGGTAACACCTAAAAGTGACATGATAGGATATGTGTCTTTTGCTTTCTCACTTACTACAAGTTCCGTGGTTACTTCTAAACTCGCCTATGGTGCTGCAAATGGCATTGTTTCATTTTTTCACTAGCGAATATTCCATCTGTATATGTTGCAGTTCTTTTTGTCCACCCATCTGTTGGTGGACTTTTTGGTTACTTCCATATCTTGGCTATTGTAATACTGTGCAAAGCAGATTTGCCTGCCTGTGTCTTTCCAATTATGTCTTGTTAGATTATACGTCCAGGAATGGGCCTGCTGGATCATATCGTAGCTCAATGTATACCTTTTATAGGCACCTCCATTCTGTTCTCATTAGTGGCTCTTTACAAGGTACGTCCCACTTAATGTTGAGGGTATGCATTTCTCCACAACACCTTCAGCATCTGTTGTTTGTAGTTTTCTTGCTGATGGTTATTCTGACCAGTGTGAGCTGATACCTCTTTGTGGTTGAATTTGCATGTGTCTCGTAATCCATTGAAATTGCGCTTTAAAGCATGTCCTTTTTATTTTTCAAGCTGTGATTACTGCTTAGTTCTTCAGAGAGTTTTCTTAAAGTATGTGTCACATTTTGAAGAGTTTTGGCCATTACCTCACTCAAACATTTTGAGGGCAGGTTTCATTTACAGCCCTGCAGTACTTGTTCTTATGAAGTGACCATTAGCACAGGCTTTGAAGCTGCTTTTGCAGGTTATGGCCAGAGGGCGGCAGCCTTTCTATGTTCCCCACCCTGGTAACTGGGGAAAAAGTCCTTCCAGCCTGGGGTGTTCCTCAGTTATAAATTAGAGTGGAATGTGCCCAGATAAACCCACAAATGCTGATGTTTCCTTACTTTTGTTTGTTTTCTAAATTAAATTTATATTTTTTACTGAAGTAATATTCCATTTTGTGCATGGACCACTGCTTCTTGGTGCCTTCCTCGGCTGAGGGACATTTTCGTGGCTTCCAGGTGTTGGCTATGGTAAATATTGCTGGAGTGCAGGCTTGCCAGCCTGAGACTCTTAGATTCTCATTTTCTCAGGTGATAGGCCCAGCAGTGCGTGTGATTGATTGACTGGTAGCACAGTGTTTCCCTTTTCAGAGCACCTCCTTTGTGTTTTCATTAGTGGCTCTTACGACGTCCCCCTTAGAACTGAGGGTACGCATTTCTCCACAGTCCCTTCGGCATTTATTGTTGGCAGCATTTTTGCTAATGGCCCTTCCGACGGCTGTGAGCTGGTAGTTTCTTGTAATTTGGGTTTGCATGTCTTTAAAAATTCCTAAAATTCATCATTATTATATGCCTTTATCTTTTCTGTTAAAAAAATGAAAAAAATTGTGAGTACAATAGAAGTCTTGAAATCGTCTTCTTGCAAGGTTGCCCTCTTTTGAATTTTTTGGTCGATTTCCCACCCCAGGATCATTTCGGAGGGCAAGTGTCATTTACAGAACTGCAAGTTTGGTGAACATTTAGTGACCTTTAGCAATGGGTTTAAAGCTGCTGTTTTGGGAAATGGCCACAAGGAGGAAGCATTACTCCATTCCCAAACCTGGGCACGAGGGCAGCCGAGCCTTTCTGGATGTCGTGTTCCTAGGTTGTAAATTAGAATGGAATGTGCCAGGAGAAACCCCCATAAGTTTATGTCTCATTACTTCTTCTTGGTTTTTAAAATGTTTTAATCGGGGTAAAGATTAGAATATTGTTTGTCCTGGGTGTACACAATCTGGTTCATTTGTACATTATATATGTCTATTCACGTACAGATCCTCTTCCCATGGAAAATATTACAGAGTGTTCCGTAGACCTCCCTTGCTAGATGGTCGGTCTTTTTGAGCTATGTATATAATATATATTGGTATATGTATACTACCACTAATCTTGATTTATCCCCCCACCTTTCCTTTCAGATGAGCATAGCTTGTTTTCTAAGTCTGTGAGTGTCTTTCTCTGTGGAAATATGTTCATTTGTGTCAGTCATTAGATAACGCCTATAAGTGATATCATAGGATGTAGGTCTTTTGCTTTCCGACTTACCCCATGTTTTGTGACTATCTCCAGGCTCATCTGCGGTGCCTCAAAGAGCAGTGTTTCATTGTTTTCCATGGCTAATATTCCACTGTGTACATGGACCACTTCTGCTTTATCCTTTCACCTGTGGATGGACATCTTGGTTGCTTCACTGTCTTGGATATTGTGAAGAAGACGGCACTGCAGCTGTTGCAGCCTTCGTCTTCTCGATCCTGGTTTTCTCAGGTGAGAGGCCCAGTGGTGAACCTGCTGGATTGAATGGTACCTCAATTTTTACTTTCAAACGCAGCTCCTTTCTGTTCTCATTATTGGCTCTTACCACTTTACATCTCTCCAGCAGGTAGAGGGTACACAGTTCTCTAAAACCCCTTCAGCATTTATTGTTTGCAGACTTTTTGCTGATGGTCAGTCGACTAGTGTGAGTTGAAAGCTCCTTGTAGATTTTATTACATGAGTCTAATAGTTCCCGAGGTTGAGCTTTTATCCATTTTCCTTTGTTTTCAAAGAGGGTGAGTAAAACGTAACTCTATATACTACCTTCTTGAAAAATTTGCCTGTTTTGCATTTTTTTGTCCATTCCCTACTTCAGCACAATTTTTTTACGGCAGGTGTCCTTTACAGCCCTGAGTCCTTGAGAATGTTAAGTGAACATTAGCTGTGGGTTGAAAGCCGCTCTTGTGGGAAACGGCCACAAGGCGGCAGCATTTCTCCTTATCCAAATCTGGTTACTAGCGCAACAGAGACTTGATGGAATTGGTGCTCTAGGTTGTAAATTAGAACGGAATGTGCCGGGAAAAAGCCCTTTTAGTATATGTCTCAGTACTTCTTGTTCGTCTTTTTAACTTAATTTTATATTTTATCACAGCTAATTTGAATACAAAGGTTTGTTTCTTCTCCGTGTGCAAGATGTGGTTCTTTCACCCCTATACACGTATCTATTCTTCTTCGCATCCTTTCCCCATGTCGGTTATGACCCAATGTTGAGTAGTGTTCTCCTGCTATTCCGTAGGTGTTTGGTGATTATATATTTCGTGTGGTTTGTATATCTCTGTTAACCCCAGTATCGTAGTGTATCCAATCCTCACACCATTCCATTTGGTGAACAATAAGTTTTTTTAATGAATCTGTGGTTGCCTTTCTCTGTGGAATTATCTTCATTGGTATCAATTTTTAGGTAACACCTAAAAGTGACATGATAGGATATGTGTCTTTTGCTTTCTCACTTACTACAAGTTCCGTGGTTACTTCTAAACTCGCCTATGGTGCTGCAAATGGCATTGTTTCATTTTTTCACTAGCGAATATTCCATCTGTATATGTTGCAGTTCTTTTTGTCCACCCATCTGTTGGTGGACTTTTTGGTTACTTCCATATCTTGGCTATTGTAATACTGTGCAAAGCAGATTTGCCTGCCTGTGTCTTTCCAATTATGTCTTGTTAGATTATACGTCCAGGAATGGGCCTGCTGGATCATATCGTAGCTCAATGTATACCTTTTATAGGCACCTCCATTCTGTTCTCATTAGTGGCTCTTTACAAGGTACGTCCCACTTAATGTTGAGGGTATGCATTTCTCCACAACACCTTCAGCATCTGTTGTTTGTAGTTTTCTTGCTGATGGTTATTCTGACCAGTGTGAGCTGATACCTCTTTGTGGTTGAATTTGCATGTGTCTCGTAATCCATTGAAATTGAGCTTTAAAGCATGTCCTTTTTATTTTTCAAGCTGTGATTACTGCTTAGTTCTTCAGAGAGTTTTCTTAAAGTATGTGTCACATTTTGAAGAGTTTTGGCCATTACCTCACTCAAACATTTTGAGGGCAGGTTTCATTTACAGCCCTGCAGTACTTGTTCTTATGAAGTGACCATTAGCACAGGCTTTGAAGCTGCTTTTGCAGGTTATGGCCAGAGGGCGGCAGCCTTTCTATGTTCCCCACCCTGGTAACTGGGGAAAAAGTCCTTCCAGCCTGGGGTGTTCCTCAGTTATAAATTAGAGTGGAATGTGCCCAGATAAACCCACAAATGCTGATGTTTCCTTACTTTTGTTTGTTTTCTAAATTAAATTTATATTTTTTACTGAAGTAATATTCCATTTTGTGCATGGACCACTGCTTCTTGGTGCCTTCCTCGGCTGAGGGACATTTTCGTGGCTTCCAGGTGTTGGCTATGGTAAATATTGCTGGAGTGCAGGCTTGCCAGCCTGAGACTCTTAGATTCTCATTTTCTCAGGTGATAGGCCCAGCAGTGCGTGTGATTGATTGACTGGTAGCACAGTGTTTCCCTTTTCAGAGCACCTCCTTTGTGTTTTCATTAGTGGCTCTTACGACGTCCCCCTTAGAACTGAGGGTACGCATTTCTCCACAGTCCCTTCGGCATTTATTGTTGGCAGCATTTTTGCTAATGGCCCTTCCGACGGCTGTGAGCTGGTAGTTTCTTGTAATTTGGGTTTGCATGTCTTTAAAAATTCCTAAAATTCATCATTATTATATGCCTTTATCTTTTCTGTTAAAAAAATGAAAAAAATTGTGAGTACAATAGAAGTCTTGAAATCGTCTTCTTGCAAGGTTGCCCTCTTTTGAATTTTTTGGTCGATTTCCCACCCCAGGATCATTTCGGAGGGCAAGTGTCATTTACAGAACTGCAAGTTTGGTGAACATTTAGTGACCTTTAGCAATGGGTTTAAAGCTGCTGTTTTGGGAAATGGCCACAAGGAGGAAGCATTACTCCATTCCCAAACCTGGGCACGAGGGCAGCCGAGCCTTTCTGGATGTCGTGTTCCTAGGTTGTAAATTAGAATGGAATGTGCCAGGAGAAACCCCCATAAGTTTATGTCTCATTACTTCTTCTTGGTTTTTAAAATGTTTTAATCGGGGTAAAGATTAGAATATTGTTTGTCCTGGGTGTACACAATCTGGTTCATTTGTACATTATATATGTCTATTCACGTACAGATCCTCTTCCCATGGAAAATATTACAGAGTGTTCCGTAGACCTCCCTTGCTAGATGGTCGGTCTTTTTGAGCTATGTATATAATATATATTGGTATATGTATACTACCACTAATCTTGATTTATCCCCCCACCTTTCCTTTCAGATGAGCATAGCTTGTTTTCTAAGTCTGTGAGTGTCTTTCTCTGTGGAAATATGTTCATTTGTGTCAGTCATTAGATAACGCCTATAAGTGATATCATAGGATGTAGGTCTTTTGCTTTCCGACTTACCCCATGTTTTGTGACTATCTCCAGGCTCATCTGCGGTGCCTCAAAGAGCAGTGTTTCATTGTTTTCCATGGCTAATATTCCACTGTGTACATGGACCACTTCTGCTTTATCCTTTCACCTGTGGATGGACATCTTGGTTGCTTCACTGTCTTGGATATTGTGAAGAAGACGGCACTGCAGCTGTTGCAGCCTTCGTCTTCTCGATCCTGGTTTTCTCAGGTGAGAGGCCCAGTGGTGAACCTGCTGGATTGAATGGTACCTCAATTTTTACTTTCAAACGCAGCTCCTTTCTGTTCTCATTATTGGCTCTTACCACTTTACATCTCTCCAGCAGGTAGAGGGTACACAGTTCTCTAAAACCCCTTCAGCATTTATTGTTTGCAGACTTTTTGCTGATGGTCAGTCGACTAGTGTGAGTTGAAAGCTCCTTGTAGATTTTATTACATGAGTCTAATAGTTCCCGAGGTTGAGCTTTTATCCATTTTCCTTTGTTTTCAAAGAGGGTGAGTAAAACGTAACTCTATATACTACCTTCTTGAAAAATTTGCCTGTTTTGCATTTTTTTGTCCATTCCCTACTTCAGCACAATTTTTTTACGGCAGGTGTCCTTTACAGCCCTGAGTCCTTGAGAATGTTAAGTGAACATTAGCTGTGGGTTGAAAGCCGCTCTTGTGGGAAACGGCCACAAGGCGGCAGCATTTCTCCTTATCCAAATCTGGTTACTAGCGCAACAGAGACTTGATGGAATTGGTGCTCTAGGTTGTAAATTAGAACGGAATGTGCCGGGAAAAAGCCCTTTTAGTATATGTCTCAGTACTTCTTGTTCGTCTTTTTAACTTAATTTTATATTTTATCACAGCTAATTTGAATACAAAGGTTTGTTTCTTCTCCGTGTGCAAGATGTGGTTCTTTCACCCCTATACACGTATCTATTCTTCTTCGCATCCTTTCCCCATGTCGGTTATGACCCAATGTTGAGTAGTGTTCTCCTGCTATTCCGTAGGTGTTTGGTGATTATATATTTCGTGTGGTTTGTATATCTCTGTTAACCCCAGTATCGTAGTGTATCCAATCCTCACACCATTCCATTTGGTGAACAATAAGTTTTTTTAATGAATCTGTGGTTGCCTTTCTCTGTGGAATTATCTTCATTGGTATCAATTTTTAGGTAACACCTAAAAGTGACATGATAGGATATGTGTCTTTTGCTTTCTCACTTACTACAAGTTCCGTGGTTACTTCTAAACTCGCCTATGGTGCTGCAAATGGCATTGTTTCATTTTTTCACTAGCGAATATTCCATCTGTATATGTTGCAGTTCTTTTTGTCCACCCATCTGTTGGTGGACTTTTTGGTTACTTCCATATCTTGGCTATTGTAATACTGTGCAAAGCAGATTTGCCTGCCTGTGTCTTTCCAATTATGTCTTGTTAGATTATACGTCCAGGAATGGGCCTGCTGGATCATATCGTAGCTCAATGTATACCTTTTATAGGCACCTCCATTCTGTTCTCATTAGTGGCTCTTTACAAGGTACGTCCCACTTAATGTTGAGGGTATGCATTTCTCCACAACACCTTCAGCATCTGTTGTTTGTAGTTTTCTTGCTGATGGTTATTCTGACCAGTGTGAGCTGATACCTCTTTGTGGTTGAATTTGCATGTGTCTCGTAATCCATTGAAATTGAGCTTTAAAGCATGTCCTTTTTATTTTTCAAGCTGTGATTACTGCTTAGTTCTTCAGAGAGTTTTCTTAAAGTATGTGTCACATTTTGAAGAGTTTTGGCCATTACCTCACTCAAACATTTTGAGGGCAGGTTTCATTTACAGCCCTGCAGTACTTGTTCTTATGAAGTGACCATTAGCACAGGCTTTGAAGCTGCTTTTGCAGGTTATGGCCAGAGGGCGGCAGCCTTTCTATGTTCCCCACCCTGGTAACTGGGGAAAAAGTCCTTCCAGCCTGGGGTGTTCCTCAGTTATAAATTAGAGTGGAATGTGCCCAGATAAACCCACAAATGCTGATGTTTCCTTACTTTTGTTTGTTTTCTAAATTAAATTTATATTTTTTACTGAAGTAATATTCCATTTTGTGCATGGACCACTGCTTCTTGGTGCCTTCCTCGGCTGAGGGACATTTTCGTGGCTTCCAGGTGTTGGCTATGGTAAATATTGCTGGAGTGCAGGCTTGCCAGCCTGAGACTCTTAGATTCTCATTTTCTCAGGTGATAGGCCCAGCAGTGCGTGTGATTGATTGACTGGTAGCACAGTGTTTCCCTTTTCAGAGCACCTCCTTTGTGTTTTCATTAGTGGCTCTTACGACGTCCCCCTTAGAACTGAGGGTACGCATTTCTCCACAGTCCCTTCGGCATTTATTGTTGGCAGCATTTTTGCTAATGGCCCTTCCGACGGCTGTGAGCTGGTAGTTTCTTGTAATTTGGGTTTGCATGTCTTTAAAAATTCCTAAAATTCATCATTATTATATGCCTTTATCTTTTCTGTTAAAAAAATGAAAAAAATTGTGAGTACAATAGAAGTCTTGAAATCGTCTTCTTGCAAGGTTGCCCTCTTTTGAATTTTTTGGTCGATTTCCCACCCCAGGATCATTTCGGAGGGCAAGTGTCATTTACAGAACTGCAAGTTTGGTGAACATTTAGTGACCTTTAGCAATGGGTTTAAAGCTGCTGTTTTGGGAAATGGCCACAAGGAGGAAGCATTACTCCATTCCCAAACCTGGGCACGAGGGCAGCCGAGCCTTTCTGGATGTCGTGTTCCTAGGTTGTAAATTAGAATGGAATGTGCCAGGAGAAACCCCCATAAGTTTATGTCTCATTACTTCTTCTTGGTTTTTAAAATGTTTTAATCGGGGTAAAGATTAGAATATTGTTTGTCCTGGGTGTACACAATCTGGTTCATTTGTACATTATATATGTCTATTCACGTACAGATCCTCTTCCCATGGAAAATATTACAGAGTGTTCCGTAGACCTCCCTTGCTAGATGGTCGGTCTTTTTGAGCTATGTATATAATATATATTGGTATATGTATACTACCACTAATCTTGATTTATCCCCCCACCTTTCCTTTCAGATGAGCATAGCTTGTTTTCTAAGTCTGTGAGTGTCTTTCTCTGTGGAAATATGTTCATTTGTGTCAGTCATTAGATAACGCCTATAAGTGATATCATAGGATGTAGGTCTTTTGCTTTCCGACTTACCCCATGTTTTGTGACTATCTCCAGGCTCATCTGCGGTGCCTCAAAGAGCAGTGTTTCATTGTTTTCCATGGCTAATATTCCACTGTGTACATGGACCACTTCTGCTTTATCCTTTCACCTGTGGATGGACATCTTGGTTGCTTCACTGTCTTGGATATTGTGAAGAAGACGGCACTGCAGCTGTTGCAGCCTTCGTCTTCTCGATCCTGGTTTTCTCAGGTGAGAGGCCCAGTGGTGAACCTGCTGGATTGAATGGTACCTCAATTTTTACTTTCAAACGCAGCTCCTTTCTGTTCTCATTATTGGCTCTTACCACTTTACATCTCTCCAGCAGGTAGAGGGTACACAGTTCTCTAAAACCCCTTCAGCATTTATTGTTTGCAGACTTTTTGCTGATGGTCAGTCGACTAGTGTGAGTTGAAAGCTCCTTGTAGATTTTATTACATGAGTCTAATAGTTCCCGAGGTTGAGCTTTTATCCATTTTCCTTTGTTTTCAAAGAGGGTGAGTAAAACGTAACTCTATATACTACCTTCTTGAAAAATTTGCCTGTTTTGCATTTTTTTGTCCATTCCCTACTTCAGCACAATTTTTTTACGGCAGGTGTCCTTTACAGCCCTGAGTCCTTGAGAATGTTAAGTGAACATTAGCTGTGGGTTGAAAGCCGCTCTTGTGGGAAACGGCCACAAGGCGGCAGCATTTCTCCTTATCCAAATCTGGTTACTAGCGCAACAGAGACTTGATGGAATTGGTGCTCTAGGTTGTAAATTAGAACGGAATGTGCCGGGAAAAAGCCCTTTTAGTATATGTCTCAGTACTTCTTGTTCGTCTTTTTAACTTAATTTTATATTTTATCACAGCTAATTTGAATACAAAGGTTTGTTTCTTCTCCGTGTGCAAGATGTGGTTCTTTCACCCCTATACACGTATCTATTCTTCTTCGCATCCTTTCCCCATGTCGGTTATGACCCAATGTTGAGTAGTGTTCTCCTGCTATTCCGTAGGTGTTTGGTGATTATATATTTCGTGTGGTTTGTATATCTCTGTTAACCCCAGTATCGTAGTGTATCCAATCCTCACACCATTCCATTTGGTGAACAATAAGTTTTTTTAATGAATCTGTGGTTGCCTTTCTCTGTGGAATTATCTTCATTGGTATCAATTTTTAGGTAACACCTAAAAGTGACATGATAGGATATGTGTCTTTTGCTTTCTCACTTACTACAAGTTCCGTGGTTACTTCTAAACTCGCCTATGGTGCTGCAAATGGCATTGTTTCATTTTTTCACTAGCGAATATTCCATCTGTATATGTTGCAGTTCTTTTTGTCCACCCATCTGTTGGTGGACTTTTTGGTTACTTCCATATCTTGGCTATTGTAATACTGTGCAAAGCAGATTTGCCTGCCTGTGTCTTTCCAATTATGTCTTGTTAGATTATACGTCCAGGAATGGGCCTGCTGGATCATATCGTAGCTCAATGTATACCTTTTATAGGCACCTCCATTCTGTTCTCATTAGTGGCTCTTTACAAGGTACGTCCCACTTAATGTTGAGGGTATGCATTTCTCCACAACACCTTCAGCATCTGTTGTTTGTAGTTTTCTTGCTGATGGTTATTCTGACCAGTGTGAGCTGATACCTCTTTGTGGTTGAATTTGCATGTGTCTCGTAATCCATTGAAATTGAGCTTTAAAGCATGTCCTTTTTATTTTTCAAGCTGTGATTACTGCTTAGTTCTTCAGAGAGTTTTCTTAAAGTATGTGTCACATTTTGAAGAGTTTTGGCCATTACCTCACTCAAACATTTTGAGGGCAGGTTTCATTTACAGCCCTGCAGTACTTGTTCTTATGAAGTGACCATTAGCACAGGCTTTGAAGCTGCTTTTGCAGGTTATGGCCAGAGGGCGGCAGCCTTTCTATGTTCCCCACCCTGGTAACTGGGGAAAAAGTCCTTCCAGCCTGGGGTGTTCCTCAGTTATAAATTAGAGTGGAATGTGCCCAGATAAACCCACAAATGCTGATGTTTCCTTACTTTTGTTTGTTTTCTAAATTAAATTTATATTTTTTACTGAAGTAATATTCCATTTTGTGCATGGACCACTGCTTCTTGGTGCCTTCCTCGGCTGAGGGACATTTTCGTGGCTTCCAGGTGTTGGCTATGGTAAATATTGCTGGAGTGCAGGCTTGCCAGCCTGAGACTCTTAGATTCTCATTTTCTCAGGTGATAGGCCCAGCAGTGCGTGTGATTGATTGACTGGTAGCACAGTGTTTCCCTTTTCAGAGCACCTCCTTTGTGTTTTCATTAGTGGCTCTTACGACGTCCCCCTTAGAACTGAGGGTACGCATTTCTCCACAGTCCCTTCGGCATTTATTGTTGGCAGCATTTTTGCTAATGGCCCTTCCGACGGCTGTGAGCTGGTAGTTTCTTGTAATTTGGGTTTGCATGTCTTTAAAAATTCCTAAAATTCATCATTATTATATGCCTTTATCTTTTCTGTTAAAAAAATGAAAAAAATTGTGAGTACAATAGAAGTCTTGAAATCGTCTTCTTGCAAGGTTGCCCTCTTTTGAATTTTTTGGTCGATTTCCCACCCCAGGATCATTTCGGAGGGCAAGTGTCATTTACAGAACTGCAAGTTTGGTGAACATTTAGTGACCTTTAGCAATGGGTTTAAAGCTGCTGTTTTGGGAAATGGCCACAAGGAGGAAGCATTACTCCATTCCCAAACCTGGGCACGAGGGCAGCCGAGCCTTTCTGGATGTCGTGTTCCTAGGTTGTAAATTAGAATGGAATGTGCCAGGAGAAACCCCCATAAGTTTATGTCTCATTACTTCTTCTTGGTTTTTAAAATGTTTTAATCGGGGTAAAGATTAGAATATTGTTTGTCCTGGGTGTACACAATCTGGTTCATTTGTACATTATATATGTCTATTCACGTACAGATCCTCTTCCCATGGAAAATATTACAGAGTGTTCCGTAGACCTCCCTTGCTAGATGGTCGGTCTTTTTGAGCTATGTATATAATATATATTGGTATATGTATACTACCACTAATCTTGATTTATCCCCCCACCTTTCCTTTCAGATGAGCATAGCTTGTTTTCTAAGTCTGTGAGTGTCTTTCTCTGTGGAAATATGTTCATTTGTGTCAGTCATTAGATAACGCCTATAAGTGATATCATAGGATGTAGGTCTTTTGCTTTCCGACTTACCCCATGTTTTGTGACTATCTCCAGGCTCATCTGCGGTGCCTCAAAGAGCAGTGTTTCATTGTTTTCCATGGCTAATATTCCACTGTGTACATGGACCACTTCTGCTTTATCCTTTCACCTGTGGATGGACATCTTGGTTGCTTCACTGTCTTGGATATTGTGAAGAAGACGGCACTGCAGCTGTTGCAGCCTTCGTCTTCTCGATCCTGGTTTTCTCAGGTGAGAGGCCCAGTGGTGAACCTGCTGGATTGAATGGTACCTCAATTTTTACTTTCAAACGCAGCTCCTTTCTGTTCTCATTATTGGCTCTTACCACTTTACATCTCTCCAGCAGGTAGAGGGTACACAGTTCTCTAAAACCCCTTCAGCATTTATTGTTTGCAGACTTTTTGCTGATGGTCAGTCGACTAGTGTGAGTTGAAAGCTCCTTGTAGATTTTATTACATGAGTCTAATAGTTCCCGAGGTTGAGCTTTTATCCATTTTCCTTTGTTTTCAAAGAGGGTGAGTAAAACGTAACTCTATATACTACCTTCTTGAAAAATTTGCCTGTTTTGCATTTTTTTGTCCATTCCCTACTTCAGCACAATTTTTTTACGGCAGGTGTCCTTTACAGCCCTGAGTCCTTGAGAATGTTAAGTGAACATTAGCTGTGGGTTGAAAGCCGCTCTTGTGGGAAACGGCCACAAGGCGGCAGCATTTCTCCTTATCCAAATCTGGTTACTAGCGCAACAGAGACTTGATGGAATTGGTGCTCTAGGTTGTAAATTAGAACGGAATGTGCCGGGAAAAAGCCCTTTTAGTATATGTCTCAGTACTTCTTGTTCGTCTTTTTAACTTAATTTTATATTTTATCACAGCTAATTTGAATACAAAGGTTTGTTTCTTCTCCGTGTGCAAGATGTGGTTCTTTCACCCCTATACACGTATCTATTCTTCTTCGCATCCTTTCCCCATGTCGGTTATGACCCAATGTTGAGTAGTGTTCTCCTGCTATTCCGTAGGTGTTTGGTGATTATATATTTCGTGTGGTTTGTATATCTCTGTTAACCCCAGTATCGTAGTGTATCCAATCCTCACACCATTCCATTTGGTGAACAATAAGTTTTTTTAATGAATCTGTGGTTGCCTTTCTCTGTGGAATTATCTTCATTGGTATCAATTTTTAGGTAACACCTAAAAGTGACATGATAGGATATGTGTCTTTTGCTTTCTCACTTACTACAAGTTCCGTGGTTACTTCTAAACTCGCCTATGGTGCTGCAAATGGCATTGTTTCATTTTTTCACTAGCGAATATTCCATCTGTATATGTTGCAGTTCTTTTTGTCCACCCATCTGTTGGTGGACTTTTTGGTTACTTCCATATCTTGGCTATTGTAATACTGTGCAAAGCAGATTTGCCTGCCTGTGTCTTTCCAATTATGTCTTGTTAGATTATACGTCCAGGAATGGGCCTGCTGGATCATATCGTAGCTCAATGTATACCTTTTATAGGCACCTCCATTCTGTTCTCATTAGTGGCTCTTTACAAGGTACGTCCCACTTAATGTTGAGGGTATGCATTTCTCCACAACACCTTCAGCATCTGTTGTTTGTAGTTTTCTTGCTGATGGTTATTCTGACCAGTGTGAGCTGATACCTCTTTGTGGTTGAATTTGCATGTGTCTCGTAATCCATTGAAATTGAGCTTTAAAGCATGTCCTTTTTATTTTTCAAGCTGTGATTACTGCTTAGTTCTTCAGAGAGTTTTCTTAAAGTATGTGTCACATTTTGAAGAGTTTTGGCCATTACCTCACTCAAACATTTTGAGGGCAGGTTTCATTTACAGCCCTGCAGTACTTGTTCTTATGAAGTGACCATTAGCACAGGCTTTGAAGCTGCTTTTGCAGGTTATGGCCAGAGGGCGGCAGCCTTTCTATGTTCCCCACCCTGGTAACTGGGGAAAAAGTCCTTCCAGCCTGGGGTGTTCCTCAGTTATAAATTAGAGTGGAATGTGCCCAGATAAACCCACAAATGCTGATGTTTCCTTACTTTTGTTTGTTTTCTAAATTAAATTTATATTTTTTACTGAAGTAATATTCCATTTTGTGCATGGACCACTGCTTCTTGGTGCCTTCCTCGGCTGAGGGACATTTTCGTGGCTTCCAGGTGTTGGCTATGGTAAATATTGCTGGAGTGCAGGCTTGCCAGCCTGAGACTCTTAGATTCTCATTTTCTCAGGTGATAGGCCCAGCAGTGCGTGTGATTGATTGACTGGTAGCACAGTGTTTCCCTTTTCAGAGCACCTCCTTTGTGTTTTCATTAGTGGCTCTTACGACGTCCCCCTTAGAACTGAGGGTACGCATTTCTCCACAGTCCCTTCGGCATTTATTGTTGGCAGCATTTTTGCTAATGGCCCTTCCGACGGCTGTGAGCTGGTAGTTTCTTGTAATTTGGGTTTGCATGTCTTTAAAAATTCCTAAAATTCATCATTATTATATGCCTTTATCTTTTCTGTTAAAAAAATGAAAAAAATTGTGAGTACAATAGAAGTCTTGAAATCGTCTTCTTGCAAGGTTGCCCTCTTTTGAATTTTTTGGTCGATTTCCCACCCCAGGATCATTTCGGAGGGCAAGTGTCATTTACAGAACTGCAAGTTTGGTGAACATTTAGTGACCTTTAGCAATGGGTTTAAAGCTGCTGTTTTGGGAAATGGCCACAAGGAGGAAGCATTACTCCATTCCCAAACCTGGGCACGAGGGCAGCCGAGCCTTTCTGGATGTCGTGTTCCTAGGTTGTAAATTAGAATGGAATGTGCCAGGAGAAACCCCCATAAGTTTATGTCTCATTACTTCTTCTTGGTTTTTAAAATTTTTTAATCGGGGTAAAGATTAGAATATTGTTTGTCCTGGGTGTACACAATCTGGTTCATTTGTACATTATATATGTCTATTCACGTACAGATCCTCTTCCCATGGAAAATATTACAGAGTGTTCCGTAGACCTCCCTTGCTAGATGGTCGGTCTTTTTGAGCTATGTATATAATATATATTGGTATATGTATACTACCACTAATCTTGATTTATCCCCCCACCTTTCCTTTCAGATGAGCATAGCTTGTTTTCTAAGTCTGTGAGTGTCTTTCTCTGTGGAAATATGTTCATTTGTGTCAGTCATTAGATAACGCCTATAAGTGATATCATAGGATGTAGGTCTTTTGCTTTCCGACTTACCCCATGTTTTGTGACTATCTCCAGGCTCATCTGCGGTGCCTCAAAGAGCAGTGTTTCATTGTTTTCCATGGCTAATATTCCACTGTGTACATGGACCACTTCTGCTTTATCCTTTCACCTGTGGATGGACATCTTGGTTGCTTCACTGTCTTGGATATTGTGAAGAAGACGGCACTGCAGCTGTTGCAGCCTTCGTCTTCTCGATCCTGGTTTTCTCAGGTGAGAGGCCCAGTGGTGAACCTGCTGGATTGAATGGTACCTCAATTTTTACTTTCAAACGCAGCTCCTTTCTGTTCTCATTATTGGCTCTTACCACTTTACATCTCTCCAGCAGGTAGAGGGTACACAGTTCTCTAAAACCCCTTCAGCATTTATTGTTTGCAGACTTTTTGCTGATGGTCAGTCGACTAGTGTGAGTTGAAAGCTCCTTGTAGATTTTATTACATGAGTCTAATAGTTCCCGAGGTTGAGCTTTTATCCATTTTCCTTTGTTTTCAAAGAGGGTGAGTAAAACGTAACTCTATATACTACCTTCTTGAAAAATTTGCCTGTTTTGCATTTTTTTGTCCATTCCCTACTTCAGCACAATTTTTTTACGGCAGGTGTCCTTTACAGCCCTGAGTCCTTGAGAATGTTAAGTGAACATTAGCTGTGGGTTGAAAGCCGCTCTTGTGGGAAACGGCCACAAGGCGGCAGCATTTCTCCTTATCCAAATCTGGTTACTAGCGCAACAGAGACTTGATGGAATTGGTGCTCTAGGTTGTAAATTAGAACGGAATGTGCCGGGAAAAAGCCCTTTTAGTATATGTCTCAGTACTTCTTGTTCGTCTTTTTAACTTAATTTTATATTTTATCACAGCTAATTTGAATACAAAGGTTTGTTTCTTCTCCGTGTGCAAGATGTGGTTCTTTCACCCCTATACACGTATCTATTCTTCTTCGCATCCTTTCCCCATGTCGGTTATGACCCAATGTTGAGTAGTGTTCTCCTGCTATTCCGTAGGTGTTTGGTGATTATATATTTCGTGTGGTTTGTATATCTCTGTTAACCCCAGTATCGTAGTGTATCCAATCCTCACACCATTCCATTTGGTGAACAATAAGTTTTTTTAATGAATCTGTGGTTGCCTTTCTCTGTGGAATTATCTTCATTGGTATCAATTTTTAGGTAACACCTAAAAGTGACATGATAGGATATGTGTCTTTTGCTTTCTCACTTACTACAAGTTCCGTGGTTACTTCTAAACTCGCCTATGGTGCTGCAAATGGCATTGTTTCATTTTTTCACTAGCGAATATTCCATCTGTATATGTTGCAGTTCTTTTTGTCCACCCATCTGTTGGTGGACTTTTTGGTTACTTCCATATCTTGGCTATTGTAATACTGTGCAAAGCAGATTTGCCTGCCTGTGTCTTTCCAATTATGTCTTGTTAGATTATACGTCCAGGAATGGGCCTGCTGGATCATATCGTAGCTCAATGTATACCTTTTATAGGCACCTCCATTCTGTTCTCATTAGTGGCTCTTTACAAGGTACGTCCCACTTAATGTTGAGGGTATGCATTTCTCCACAACACCTTCAGCATCTGTTGTTTGTAGTTTTCTTGCTGATGGTTATTCTGACCAGTGTGAGCTGATACCTCTTTGTGGTTGAATTTGCATGTGTCTCGTAATCCATTGAAATTGAGCTTTAAAGCATGTCCTTTTTATTTTTCAAGCTGTGATTACTGCTTAGTTCTTCAGAGAGTTTTCTTAAAGTATGTGTCACATTTTGAAGAGTTTTGGCCATTACCTCACTCAAACATTTTGAGGGCAGGTTTCATTTACAGCCCTGCAGTACTTGTTCTTATGAAGTGACCATTAGCACAGGCTTTGAAGCTGCTTTTGCAGGTTATGGCCAGAGGGCGGCAGCCTTTCTATGTTCCCCACCCTGGTAACTGGGGAAAAAGTCCTTCCAGCCTGGGGTGTTCCTCAGTTATAAATTAGAGTGGAATGTGCCCAGATAAACCCACAAATGCTGATGTTTCCTTACTTTTGTTTGTTTTCTAAATTAAATTTATATTTTTTACTGAAGTAATATTCCATTTTGTGCATGGACCACTGCTTCTTGGTGCCTTCCTCGGCTGAGGGACATTTTCGTGGCTTCCAGGTGTTGGCTATGGTAAATATTGCTGGAGTGCAGGCTTGCCAGCCTGAGACTCTTAGATTCTCATTTTCTCAGGTGATAGGCCCAGCAGTGCGTGTGATTGATTGACTGGTAGCACAGTGTTTCCCTTTTCAGAGCACCTCCTTTGTGTTTTCATTAGTGGCTCTTACGACGTCCCCCTTAGAACTGAGGGTACGCATTTCTCCACAGTCCCTTCGGCATTTATTGTTGGCAGCATTTTTGCTAATGGCCCTTCCGACGGCTGTGAGCTGGTAGTTTCTTGTAATTTGGGTTTGCATGTCTTTAAAAATTCCTAAAATTCATCATTATTATATGCCTTTATCTTTTCTGTTAAAAAAATGAAAAAAATTGTGAGTACAATAGAAGTCTTGAAATCGTCTTCTTGCAAGGTTGCCCTCTTTTGAATTTTTTCGTCGATTTCCCACCCCAGGATCATTTCGGAGGGCAAGTGTCATTTACAGAACTGCAAGTTTGGTGAACATTTAGTGACCTTTAGCAATGGGTTTAAAGCTGCTGTTTTGGGAAATGGCCACAAGGAGGAAGCATTACTCCATTCCCAAACCTGGGCACGAGGGCAGCCGAGCCTTTCTGGATGTCGTGTTCCTAGGTTGTAAATTAGAATGGAATGTGCCAGGAGAAACCCCCATAAGTTTATGTCTCATTACTTCTTCTTGGTTTTTAAAATTTTTTAATCGGGGTAAAGATTAGAATATTGTTTGTCCTGGGTGTACACAATCTGGTTCATTTGTACATTATATATGTCTATTCACGTACAGATCCTCTTCCCATGGAAAATATTACAGAGTGTTCCGTAGACCTCCCTTGCTAGATGGTCGGTCTTTTTGAGCTATGTATATAATATATATTGGTATATGTATACTACCACTAATCTTGATTTATCCCCCCACCTTTCCTTTCAGATGAGCATAGCTTGTTTTCTAAGTCTGTGAGTGTCTTTCTCTGTGGAAATATGTTCATTTGTGTCAGTCATTAGATAACGCCTATAAGTGATATCATAGGATGTAGGTCTTTTGCTTTCCGACTTACCCCATGTTTTGTGACTATCTCCAGGCTCATCTGCGGTGCCTCAAAGAGCAGTGTTTCATTGTTTTCCATGGCTAATATTCCACTGTGTACATGGACCACTTCTGCTTTATCCTTTCACCTGTGGATGGACATCTTGGTTGCTTCACTGTCTTGGATATTGTGAATAAGACGGCACTGCAGCTGTTGCAGCCTTCGTCTTCTCGATCCTGGTTTTCTCAGGTGAGAGGCCCAGTGGTGAACCTGCTGGATTGAATGGTACCTCAATTTTTACTTTCAAACGCAGCTCCTTTCTGTTCTCATTATTGGCTCTTACCACTTTACATCTCTCCAGCAGGTAGAGGGTACACAGTTCTCTAAAACCCCTTCAGCATTTATTGTTTGCAGACTTTTTGCTGATGGTCAGTCGACTAGTGTGAGTTGAAAGCTCCTTGTAGATTTTATTACATGAGTCTAATAGTTCCCGAGGTTGAGCTTTTATCCATTTTCCTTTGTTTTCAAAGAGGGTGAGTAAAACGTAACTCTATATACTACCTTCTTGAAAAATTTGCCTGTTTTGCATTTTTTTGTCCATTCCCTACTTCAGCACAATTTTTTTACGGCAGGTGTCCTTTACAGCCCTGAGTCCTTGAGAATGTTAAGTGAACATTAGCTGTGGGTTGAAAGCCGCTCTTGTGGGAAACGGCCACAAGGCGGCAGCATTTCTCCTTATCCAAATCTGGTTACTAGCGCAACAGAGACTTGATGGAATTGGTGCTCTAGGTTGTAAATTAGAACGGAATGTGCCGGGAAAAAGCCCTTTTAGTATATGTCTCAGTACTTCTTGTTCGTCTTTTTAACTTAATTTTATATTTTATCACAGCTAATTTGAATACAAAGGTTTGTTTCTTCTCCGTGTGCAAGATGTGGTTCTTTCACCCCTATACACGTATCTATTCTTCTTCGCATCCTTTCCCCATGTCGGTTATGACCCAATGTTGAGTAGTGTTCTCCTGCTATTCCGTAGGTGTTTGGTGATTATATATTTCGTGTGGTTTGTATATCTCTGTTAACCCCAGTATCGTAGTGTATCCAATCCTCACACCATTCCATTTGGTGAACAATAAGTTTTTTTAATGAATCTGTGGTTGCCTTTCTCTGTGGAATTATCTTCATTGGTATCAATTTTTAGGTAACACCTAAAAGTGACATGATAGGATATGTGTCTTTTGCTTTCTCACTTACTACAAGTTCCGTGGTTACTTCTAAACTCGCCTATGGTGCTGCAAATGGCATTGTTTCATTTTTTCACTAGCGAATATTCCATCTGTATATGTTGCAGTTCTTTTTGTCCACCCATCTGTTGGTGGACTTTTTGGTTACTTCCATATCTTGGCTATTGTAATACTGTGCAAAGCAGATTTGCCTGCCTGTGTCTTTCCAATTATGTCTTGTTAGATTATACGTCCAGGAATGGGCCTGCTGGATCATATCGTAGCTCAATGTATACCTTTTATAGGCACCTCCATTCTGTTCTCATTAGTGGCTCTTTACAAGGTACGTCCCACTTAATGTTGAGGGTATGCATTTCTCCACAACACCTTCAGCATCTGTTGTTTGTAGTTTTCTTGCTGATGGTTATTCTGACCAGTGTGAGCTGATACCTCTTTGTGGTTGAATTTGCATGTGTCTCGTAATCCATTGAAATTGAGCTTTAAAGCATGTCCTTTTTATTTTTCAAGCTGTGATTACTGCTTAGTTCTTCAGAGAGTTTTCTTAAAGTATGTGTCACATTTTGAAGAGTTTTGGCCATTACCTCACTCAAACATTTTGAGGGCAGGTTTCATTTACAGCCCTGCAGTACTTGTTCTTATGAAGTGACCATTAGCACAGGCTTTGAAGCTGCTTTTGCAGGTTATGGCCAGAGGGCGGCAGCCTTTCTATGTTCCCCACCCTGGTAACTGGGGAAAAAGTCCTTCCAGCCTGGGGTGTTCCTCAGTTATAAATTAGAGTGGAATGTGCCCAGATAAACCCACAAATGCTGATGTTTCCTTACTTTTGTTTGTTTTCTAAATTAAATTTATATTTTTTACTGAAGTAATATTCCATTTTGTGCATGGACCACTGCTTCTTGGTGCCTTCCTCGGCTGAGGGACATTTTCGTGGCTTCCAGGTGTTGGCTATGGTAAATATTGCTGGAGTGCAGGCTTGCCAGCCTGAGACTCTTAGATTCTCATTTTCTCAGGTGATAGGCCCAGCAGTGCGTGTGATTGATTGACTGGTAGCACAGTGTTTCCCTTTTCAGAGCACCTCCTTTGTGTTTTCATTAGTGGCTCTTACGACGTCCCCCTTAGAACTGAGGGTACGCATTTCTCCACAGTCCCTTCGGCATTTATTGTTGGCAGCATTTTTGCTAATGGCCCTTCCGACGGCTGTGAGCTGGTAGTTTCTTGTAATTTGGGTTTGCATGTCTTTAAAAATTCCTAAAATTCATCATTATTATATGCCTTTATCTTTTCTGTTAAAAAAATGAAAAAAATTGTGAGTACAATAGAAGTCTTGAAATCGTCTTCTTGCAAGGTTGCCCTCTTTTGAATTTTTTCGTCGATTTCCCACCCCAGGATCATTTCGGAGGGCAAGTGTCATTTACAGAACTGCAAGTTTGGTGAACATTTAGTGACCTTTAGCAATGGGTTTAAAGCTGCTGTTTTGGGAAATGGCCACAAGGAGGAAGCATTACTCCATTCCCAAACCTGGGCACGAGGGCAGCCGAGCCTTTCTGGATGTCGTGTTCCTAGGTTGTAAATTAGAATGGAATGTGCCAGGAGAAACCCCCATAAGTTTATGTCTCATTACTTCTTCTTGGTTTTTAAAATTTTTTAATCGGGGTAAAGATTAGAATATTGTTTGTCCTGGGTGTACACAATCTGGTTCATTTGTACATTATATATGTCTATTCACGTACAGATCCTCTTCCCATGGAAAATATTACAGAGTGTTCCGTAGACCTCCCTTGCTAGATGGTCGGTCTTTTTGAGCTATGTATATAATATATATTGGTATATGTATACTACCACTAATCTTGATTTATCCCCCCACCTTTCCTTTCAGATGAGCATAGCTTGTTTTCTAAGTCTGTGAGTGTCTTTCTCTGTGGAAATATGTTCATTTGTGTCAGTCATTAGATAACGCCTATAAGTGATATCATAGGATGTAGGTCTTTTGCTTTCCGACTTACCCCATGTTTTGTGACTATCTCCAGGCTCATCTGCGGTGCCTCAAAGAGCAGTGTTTCATTGTTTTCCATGGCTAATATTCCACTGTGTACATGGACCACTTCTGCTTTATCCTTTCACCTGTGGATGGACATCTTGGTTGCTTCACTGTCTTGGATATTGTGAATAAGACGGCACTGCAGCTGTTGCAGCCTTCGTCTTCTCGATCCTGGTTTTCTCAGGTGAGAGGCCCAGTGGTGAACCTGCTGGATTGAATGGTACCTCAATTTTTACTTTCAAACGCAGCTCCTTTCTGTTCTCATTATTGGCTCTTACCACTTTACATCTCTCCAGCAGGTAGAGGGTACACAGTTCTCTAAAACCCCTTCAGCATTTATTGTTTGCAGACTTTTTGCTGATGGTCAGTCGACTAGTGTGAGTTGAAAGCTCCTTGTAGATTTTATTACATGAGTCTAATAGTTCCCGAGGTTGAGCTTTTATCCATTTTCCTTTGTTTTCAAAGAGGGTGAGTAAAACGTAACTCTATATACTACCTTCTTGAAAAATTTGCCTGTTTTGCATTTTTTTGTCCATTCCCTACTTCAGCACAATTTTTTTACGGCAGGTGTCCTTTACAGCCCTGAGTCCTTGAGAATGTTAAGTGAACATTAGCTGTGGGTTGAAAGCCGCTCTTGTGGGAAACGGCCACAAGGCGGCAGCATTTCTCCTTATCCAAATCTGGTTACTAGCGCAACAGAGACTTGATGGAATTGGTGCTCTAGGTTGTAAATTAGAACGGAATGTGCCGGGAAAAAGCCCTTTTAGTATATGTCTCAGTACTTCTTGTTCGTCTTTTTAACTTAATTTTATATTTTATCACAGCTAATTTGAATACAAAGGTTTGTTTCTTCTCCGTGTGCAAGATGTGGTTCTTTCACCCCTATACACGTATCTATTCTTCTTCGCATCCTTTCCCCATGTCGGTTATGACCCAATGTTGAGTAGTGTTCTCCTGCTATTCCGTAGGTGTTTGGTGATTATATATTTCGTGTGGTTTGTATATCTCTGTTTACCCCAGTATCGTAGTGTATCCAATCCTCACACCATTCCATTTGGTGAACAATAAGTTTTTTTAATGAATCTGTGGTTGCCTTTCTCTGTGGAATTATCTTCATTGGTATCAATTTTTAGGTAACACCTAAAAGTGACATGATAGGATATGTGTCTTTTGCTTTCTCACTTACTACAAGTTCCGTGGTTACTTCTAAACTCGCCTATGGTGCTGCAAATGGCATTGTTTCATTTTTTCACTAGCGAATATTCCATCTGTATATGTTGCAGTTCTTTTTGTCCACCCATCTGTTGGTGGACTTTTTGGTTACTTCCATATCTTGGCTATTGTAATACTGTGCAAAGCAGATTTGCCTGCCTGTGTCTTTCCAATTATGTCTTGTTAGATTATACGTCCAGGAATGGGCCTGCTGGATCATATCGTAGCTCAATGTATACCTTTTATAGGCACCTCCATTCTGTTCTCATTAGTGGCTCTTTACAAGGTACGTCCCACTTAATGTTGAGGGTATGCATTTCTCCACAACACCTTCAGCATCTGTTGTTTGTAGTTTTCTTGCTGATGGTTATTCTGACCAGTGTGAGCTGATACCTCTTTGTGGTTGAATTTGCATGTGTCTCGTAATCCATTGAAATTGAGCTTTAAAGCATGTCCTTTTTATTTTTCAAGCTGTGATTACTGCTTAGTTCTTCAGAGAGTTTTCTTAAAGTATGTGTCACATTTTGAAGAGTTTTGGCCATTACCTCACTCAAACATTTTGAGGGCAGGTTTCATTTACAGCCCTGCAGTACTTGTTCTTATGAAGTGACCATTAGCACAGGCTTTGAAGCTGCTTTTGCAGGTTATGGCCAGAGGGCGGCAGCCTTTCTATGTTCCCCACCCTGGTAACTGGGGAAAAAGTCCTTCCAGCCTGGGGTGTTCCTCAGTTATAAATTAGAGTGGAATGTGCCCAGATAAACCCACAAATGCTGATGTTTCCTTACTTTTGTTTGTTTTCTAAATTAAATTTATATTTTTTACTGAAGTAATATTCCATTTTGTGCATGGACCACTGCTTCTTGGTGCCTTCCTCGGCTGAGGGACATTTTCGTGGCTTCCAGGTGTTGGCTATGGTAAATATTGCTGGAGTGCAGGCTTGCCAGCCTGAGACTCTTAGATTCTCATTTTCTCAGGTGATAGGCCCAGCAGTGCGTGTGATTGATTGACTGGTAGCACAGTGTTTCCCTTTTCAGAGCACCTCCTTTGTGTTTTCATTAGTGGCTCTTACGACGTCCCCCTTAGAACTGAGGGTACGCATTTCTCCACAGTCCCTTCGGCATTTATTGTTGGCAGCATTTTTGCTAATGGCCCTTCCGACGGCTGTGAGCTGGTAGTTTCTTGTAATTTGGGCTTGCATGTCTTTAAAAATTCCTAAAATTCATCATTATTATATGCCTTTATCTTTTCTGTTAAAAAAATGAAAAAAATTGTGAGTACAATAGAAGTCTTGAAATCGTCTTCTTGCAAGGTTGCCCTCTTTTGAATTTTTTCGTCGATTTTCCACCCCAGGATCATTTCGGAGGGCAAGTGTCATTTACAGAACTGCAAGTTTGGTGAACATTTAGTGACCTTTAGCAATGGGTTTAAAGCTGCTGTTTTGGGAAATGGCCACAAGGAGGAAGCATTACTCCATTCCCAAACCTGGGCACGAGGGCAGCCGAGCCTTTCTGGATGTCGTGTTCCTAGGTTGTAAATTAGAATGGAATGTGCCAGGAGAAACCCCCATAAGTTTATGTCTCATTACTTCTTCTTGGTTTTTAAAATGTTTTAATCGGGGTAAAGATTAGAATATTGTTTGTCCTGGGTGTACACAATCTGGTTCATTTGTACATTATATATGTCTATTCACGTACAGATCCTCTTCCCATGGAAAATATTACA
Organism: Balaenoptera borealis; assembly: GCF_965194805.1. Classification (NCBI taxonomy): domain Eukaryota; kingdom Metazoa; phylum Chordata; class Mammalia; order Artiodactyla; family Balaenopteridae; genus Balaenoptera; species Balaenoptera borealis. The sequence continues at coordinate 16,222 of NW_028123022.1, read as the reverse complement.
GAGTGTTCCGTAGACCTCCCTTGCTAGATGGTCGGTCTTTTTGAGCTATGTATATAATATATATTGGTATATGTATACTACCACTAATCTTGATTTATCCCCCCACCTTTCCTTTCAGATGAGCATAGCTTGTTTTCTAAGTCTGTGAGTGTCATTCTCTGTGGAAATATGTTCATTTGTGTCAGTCATTAGATAACGCCTATAAGTGATATCACAGGATGTAGGTCTTTTGCTTTCCGACTTACCCCATGTTTTGTGACTATCTCCAGGCTCATCTGCGGTGCCTCAAAGAGCAGTGTTTCATTGTTTTCCATGGCTAATATTCCACTGTGTACATGGACCACTTCTGCTTTATCCTTTCACCTGTGGATGGACATCTTGGTTGCTTCACTGTCTTGGATATTGTGAATAAGACGGCACTGCAGCTGTTGCAGCCTTCGTCTTCTCGATCCTGGTTTTCTCAGGTGAGAGGCCCAGTGGTGAACCTGCTGGATTGAATGGTACCTCAATTTTTACTTTCAAACGCAGCTCCTTTCTGTTCTCATTATTGGCTCTTACCACTTTACATCTCTCCAGCAGGTAGAGGGTACACAGTTCTCTAAAACCCCTTCAGCATTTATTGTTTGCAGACTTTTTGCTGATGGTCAGTCGACTAGTGTGAGTTGAAAGCTCCTTGTAGATTTTATTACATGAGTCTAATAGTTCCCGAGGTTGAGCTTTTATCCATTTTCCTTTGTTTTCAAAGAGGGTGAGTAAAACGTAACTCTATATACTACCTTCTTGAAAAATTTGCCTGTTTTGCATTTTTTTGTCCATTCCCTACTTCAGCACAATTTTTTTACGGCAGGTGTCCTTTACAGCCCTGAGTCCTTGAGAATGTTAAGTGAACATTAGCTGTGGGTTGAAAGCCGCTCTTGTGGGAAACGGCCACAAGGCGGCAGCATTTCTCCTTATCCAAATCTGGTTACTAGCGCAACAGAGACTTGATGGAATTGGTGCTCTAGGTTGTAAATTAGAACGGAATGTGCCGGGAAAAAGCCCTTTTAGTATATGTCTCAGTACTTCTTGTTCGTCTTTTTAACTTAATTTTATATTTTATCACAGCTAATTTGAATACAAAGGTTTGTTTCTTCTCCGTGTGCAAGATGTGGTTCTTTCACCCCTATACACGTATCTATTCTTCTTCGCGTCCTTTCCCCATGTCGGTTATGACCCAATGTTGAGTAGTGTTCTCCTGCTATTCCGTAGGTGTTTGGTGATTATATATTTCGTGTGGTTTGTATATCTCTGTTAACCCCAGTATCGTAGTGTATCCAATCCTCACACCATTCCATTTGGTGAACAATAAGTTTTTTTAATGAATCTGTGGTTGCCTTTCTCTGTGGAATTATCTTCATTGGTATCAATTTTTAGGTAACACCTAAAAGTGACATGATAGGATATGTGTCTTTTGCTTTCTCACTTACTACAAGTTCCGTGGTTACTTCTAAACTCGCCTATGGTGCTGCAAATGGCATTGTTTCATTTTTTCACTAGCGAATATTCCATCTGTATATGTTGCAGTTCTTTTTGTCCACCCATCTGTTGGTGGACTTTTTGGTTACTTCCATATCTTGGCTATTGTAATACTGTGCAAAGCAGATTTGCCTGCCTGTGTCTTTCCAATTATGTCTTGTTAGATTATACGTCCAGGAATGGGCCTGCTGGATCATATCGTAGCTCAATGTATACCTTTTATAGGCACCTCCATTCTGTTCTCATTAGTGGCTCTTTACAAGGTACGTCCCACTTAATGTTGAGGGTATGCATTTCTCCACAACACCTTCAGCATCTGTTGTTTGTAGTTTTCTTGCTGATGGTTATTCTGACCAGTGTGAGCTGATACCTCTTTGTGGTTGAATTTGCATGTGTCTCGTAATCCATTGAAATTGAGCTTTAAAGCATGTCCTTTTTATTTTTCAAGCTGTGATTACTGCTTAGTTCTTCAGAGAGTTTTCTTAAAGTATGTGTCACATTTTGAAGAGTTTTGGCCATTACCTCACTCAAACATTTTGAGGGCAGGTTTCATTTACAGCCCTGCAGTACTTGTTCTTATGAAGTGACCATTAGCACAGGCTTTGAAGCTGCTTTTGCAGGTTATGGCCAGAGGGCGGCAGCCTTTCTATGTTCCCCACCCTGGTAACTGGGGAAAAAGTCCTTCCAGCCTGGGGTGTTCCTCAGTTATAAATTAGAGTGGAATGTGCCCAGATAAACCCACAAATGCTGATGTTTCCTTACTTTTGTTTGTTTTCTAAATTAAATTTATATTTTTTACTGAAGTAATATTCCATTTTGTGCATGGACCACTGCTTCTTGGTGCCTTCCTCGGCTGAGGGACATTTTCGTGGCTTCCAGGTGTTGGCTATGGTAAATATTGCTGGAGTGCAGGCTTGCCAGCCTGAGACTCTTAGATTCTCATTTTCTCAGGTGATAGGCCCAGCAGTGCGTGTGATTGATTGACTGGTAGCACAGTGTTTCCCTTTTCAGAGCACCTCCTTTGTGTTTTCATTAGTGGCTCTTACGACGTCCCCCTTAGAACTGAGGGTACGCATTTCTCCACAGTCCCTTCGGCATTTATTGTTGGCAGCATTTTTGCTAATGGCCCTTCCGACGGCTGTGAGCTGGTAGTTTCTTGTAATTTGGGCTTGCATGTCTTTAAAAATTCCTAAAATTCATCATTATTATATGCCTTTATCTTTTCTGTTAAAAAAATGAAAAAAATTGTGAGTACAATAGAAGTCTTGAAATCGTCTTCTTGCAAGGTTGCCCTCTTTTGAATTTTTTCGTCGATTTTCCACCCCAGGATCATTTCGGAGGGCAAGTGTCATTTACAGAACTGCAAGTTTGGTGAACATTTAGTGACCTTTAGCAATGGGTTTAAAGCTGCTGTTTTGGGAAATGGCCACAAGGAGGAAGCATTACTCCATTCCCAAACCTGGGCACGAGGGCAGCCGAGCCTTTCTGGATGTCGTGTTCCTAGGTTGTAAATTAGAATGGAATGTGCCAGGAGAAACCCCCATAAGTTTATGTCTCATTACTTCTTCTTGGTTTTTAAAATTTTTTAATCGGGGTAAAGATTAGAATATTGTTTGCCCTGGGTGTACACAATCTGGTTCATTTGTACATTATATATGTCTATTCACGTACAGATCCTCTTCCCATGGAAAATATTACAGAGTGTTCCGTAGACCTCCCTTGCTAGATGGTCGGTCTTTTTGAGCTATGTATATAATATATATTGGTATATGTATACTACCACTAATCTTGATTTATCCCCCCACCTTTCCTTTCAGATGAGCATAGCTTGTTTTCTAAGTCTGTGAGTGTCATTCTCTGTGGAAATATGTTCATTTGTGTCAGTCATTAGATAACGCCTATAAGTGATATCACAGGATGTAGGTCTTTTGCTTTCCGACTTACCCCATGTTTTGTGACTATCTCCAGGCTCATCTGCGGTGCCTCAAAGAGCAGTGTTTCATTGTTTTCCATGGCTAATATTCCACTGTGTACATGGACCACTTCTGCTTTATCCTTTCACCTGTGGATGGACATCTTGGTTGCTTCACTGTCTTGGATATTGTGAATAAGACGGCACTGCAGCTGTTGCAGCCTTCGTCTTCTCGATCCTGGTTTTCTCAGGTGAGAGGCCCAGTGGTGAACCTGCTGGATTGAATGGTACCTCAATTTTTACTTTCAAACGCAGCTCCTTTCTGTTCTCATTATTGGCTCTTACCACTTTACATCTCTCCAGCAGGTAGAGGGTACACAGTTCTCTAAAACCCCTTCAGCATTTATTGTTTGCAGACTTTTTGCTGATGGTCAGTCGACTAGTGTGAGTTGAAAGCTCCTTGTAGATTTTATTACATGAGTCTAATAGTTCCCGAGGTTGAGCTTTTATCCATTTTCCTTTGTTTTCAAAGAGGGTGAGTAAAACGTAACTCTATATACTACCTTCTTGAAAAATTTGCCTGTTTTGCATTTTTTTGTCCATTCCCTACTTCAGCACAATTTTTTTACGGCAGGTGTCCTTTACAGCCCTGAGTCCTTGAGAATGTTAAGTGAACATTAGCTGTGGGTTGAAAGCCGCTCTTGTGGGAAACGGCCACAAGGCGGCAGCATTTCTCCTTATCCAAATCTGGTTACTAGCGCAACAGAGACTTGATGGAATTGGTGCTCTAGGTTGTAAATTAGAACGGAATGTGCCGGGAAAAAGCCCTTTTAGTATATGTCTCAGTACTTCTTGTTCGTCTTTTTAACTTAATTTTATATTTTATCACAGCTAATTTGAATACAAAGGTTTGTTTCTTCTCCGTGTGCAAGATGTGGTTCTTTCACCCCTATACACGTATCTATTCTTCTTCGCGTCCTTTCCCCATGTCGGTTATGACCCAATGTTGAGTAGTGTTCTCCTGCTATTCCGTAGGTGTTTGGTGATTATATATTTCGTGTGGTTTGTATATCTCTGTTAACCCCAGTATCGTAGTGTATCCAATCCTCACACCATTCCATTTGGTGAACAATAAGTTTTTTTAATGAATCTGTGGTTGCCTTTCTCTGTGGAATTATCTTCATTGGTATCAATTTTTAGGTAACACCTAAAAGTGACATGATAGGATATGTGTCTTTTGCTTTCTCACTTACTACAAGTTCCGTGGTTACTTCTAAACTCGCCTATGGTGCTGCAAATGGCATTGTTTCATTTTTTCACTAGCGAATATTCCATCTGTATATGTTGCAGTTCTTTTTGTCCACCCATCTGTTGGTGGACTTTTTGGTTACTTCCATATCTTGGCTATTGTAATACTGTGCAAAGCAGATTTGCCTGCCTGTGTCTTTCCAATTATGTCTTGTTAGATTATACGTCCAGGAATGGGCCTGCTGGATCATATCGTAGCTCAATGTATACCTTTTATAGGCACCTCCATTCTGTTCTCATTAGTGGCTCTTTACAAGGTACGTCCCACTTAATGTTGAGGGTATGCATTTCTCCACAACACCTTCAGCATCTGTTGTTTGTAGTTTTCTTGCTGATGGTTATTCTGACCAGTGTGAGCTGATACCTCTTTGTGGTTGAATTTGCATGTGTCTCGTAATCCATTGAAATTGAGCTTTAAAGCATGTCCTTTTTATTTTTCAAGCTGTGATTACTGCTTAGTTCTTCAGAGAGTTTTCTTAAAGTATGTGTCACATTTTGAAGAGTTTTGGCCATTACCTCACTCAAACATTTTGAGGGCAGGTTTCATTTACAGCCCTGCAGTACTTGTTCTTATGAAGTGACCATTAGCACAGGCTTTGAAGCTGCTTTTGCAGGTTATGGCCAGAGGGCGGCAGCCTTTCTATGTTCCCCACCCTGGTAACTGGGGAAAAAGTCCTTCCAGCCTGGGGTGTTCCTCAGTTATAAATTAGAGTGGAATGTGCCCAGATAAACCCACAAATGCTGATGTTTCCTTACTTTTGTTTGTTTTCTAAATTAAATTTATATTTTTTACTGAAGTAATATTCCATTTTGTGCATGGACCACTGCTTCTTGGTGCCTTCCTCGGCTGAGGGACATTTTCGTGGCTTCCAGGTGTTGGCTATGGTAAATATTGCTGGAGTGCAGGCTTGCCAGCCTGAGACTCTTAGATTCTCATTTTCTCAGGTGATAGGCCCAGCAGTGCGTGTGATTGATTGACTGGTAGCACAGTGTTTCCCTTTTCAGAGCACCTCCTTTGTGTTTTCATTAGTGGCTCTTACGACGTCCCCCTTAGAACTGAGGGTACGCATTTCTCCACAGTCCCTTCGGCATTTATTGTTGGCAGCATTTTTGCTAATGGCCCTTCCGACGGCTGTGAGCTGGTAGTTTCTTGTAATTTGGGCTTGCATGTCTTTAAAAATTCCTAAAATTCATCATTATTATATGCCTTTATCTTTTCTGTTAAAAAAATGAAAAAAATTGTGAGTACAATAGAAGTCTTGAAATCGTCTTCTTGCAAGGTTGCCCTCTTTTGAATTTTTTCGTCGATTTTCCACCCCAGGATCATTTCGGAGGGCAAGTGTCATTTACAGAACTGCAAGTTTGGTGAACATTTAGTGACCTTTAGCAATGGGTTTAAAGCTGCTGTTTTGGGAAATGGCCACAAGGAGGAAGCATTACTCCATTCCCAAACCTGGGCACGAGGGCAGCCGAGCCTTTCTGGATGTCGTGTTCCTAGGTTGTAAATTAGAATGGAATGTGCCAGGAGAAACCCCCATAAGTTTATGTCTCATTACTTCTTCTTGGTTTTTAAAATTTTTTAATCGGGGTAAAGATTAGAATATTGTTTGCCCTGGGTGTACACAATCTGGTTCATTTGTACATTATATATGTCTATTCACGTACAGATCCTCTTCCCATGGAAAATATTACAGAGTGTTCCGTAGACCTCCCTTGCTAGATGGTCGGTCTTTTTGAGCTATGTATATAATATATATTGGTATATGTATACTACCACTAATCTTGATTTATCCCCCCACCTTTCCTTTCAGATGAGCATAGCTTGTTTTCTAAGTCTGTGAGTGTCATTCTCTGTGGAAATATGTTCATTTGTGTCAGTCATTAGATAACGCCTATAAGTGATATCACAGGATGTAGGTCTTTTGCTTTCCGACTTACCCCATGTTTTGTGACTATCTCCAGGCTCATCTGCGGTGCCTCAAAGAGCAGTGTTTCATTGTTTTCCATGGCTAATATTCCACTGTGTACATGGACCACTTCTGCTTTATCCTTTCACCTGTGGATGGACATCTTGGTTGCTTCACTGTCTTGGATATTGTGAATAAGACGGCACTGCAGCTGTTGCAGCCTTCGTCTTCTCGATCCTGGTTTTCTCAGGTGAGAGGCCCAGTGGTGAACCTGCTGGATTGAATGGTACCTCAATTTTTACTTTCAAACGCAGCTCCTTTCTGTTCTCATTATTGGCTCTTACCACTTTACATCTCTCCAGCAGGTAGAGGGTACACAGTTCTCTAAAACCCCTTCAGCATTTATTGTTTGCAGACTTTTTGCTGATGGTCAGTCGACTAGTGTGAGTTGAAAGCTCCTTGTAGATTTTATTACATGAGTCTAATAGTTCCCGAGGTTGAGCTTTTATCCATTTTCCTTTGTTTTCAAAGAGGGTGAGTAAAACGTAACTCTATATACTACCTTCTTGAAAAATTTGCCTGTTTTGCATTTTTTTGTCCATTCCCTACTTCAGCACAATTTTTTTACGGCAGGTGTCCTTTACAGCCCTGAGTCCTTGAGAATGTTAAGTGAACATTAGCTGTGGGTTGAAAGCCGCTCTTGTGGGAAACGGCCACAAGGCGGCAGCATTTCTCCTTATCCAAATCTGGTTACTAGCGCAACAGAGACTTGATGGAATTGGTGCTCTAGGTTGTAAATTAGAACGGAATGTGCCGGGAAAAAGCCCTTTTAGTATATGTCTCAGTACTTCTTGTTCGTCTTTTTAACTTAATTTTATATTTTATCACAGCTAATTTGAATACAAAGGTTTGTTTCTTCTCCGTGTGCAAGATGTGGTTCTTTCACCCCTATACACGTATCTATTCTTCTTCGCATCCTTTCCCCATGTCGGTTATGACCCAATGTTGAGTAGTGTTCTCCTGCTATTCCGTAGGTGTTTGGTGATTATATATTTCGTGTGGTTTGTATATCTCTGTTAACCCCAGTATCGTAGTGTATCCAATCCTCACACCATTCCATTTGGTGAACAATAAGTTTTTTTAATGAATCTGTGGTTGCCTTTCTCTGTGGAATTATCTTCATTGGTATCAATTTTTAGGTAACACCTAAAAGTGACATGATAGGATATGTGTCTTTTGCTTTCTCACTTACTACAAGTTCCGTGGTTACTTCTAAACTCGCCTATGGTGCTGCAAATGGCATTGTTTCATTTTTTCACTAGCGAATATTCCATCTGTATATGTTGCAGTTCTTTTTGTCCACCCATCTGTTGGTGGACTTTTTGGTTACTTCCATATCTTGGCTATTGTAATACTGTGCAAAGCAGATTTGCCTGCCTGTGTCTTTCCAATTATGTCTTGTTAGATTATACGTCCAGGAATGGGCCTGCTGGATCATATCGTAGCTCAATGTATACCTTTTATAGGCACCTCCATTCTGTTCTCATTAGTGGCTCTTTACAAGGTACGTCCCACTTAATGTTGAGGGTATGCATTTCTCCACAACACCTTCAGCATCTGTTGTTTGTAGTTTTCTTGCTGATGGTTATTCTGACCAGTGTGAGCTGATACCTCTTTGTGGTTGAATTTGCATGTGTCTCGTAATCCATTGAAATTGAGCTTTAAAGCATGTCCTTTTTATTTTTCAAGCTGTGATTACTGCTTAGTTCTTCAGAGAGTTTTCTTAAAGTATGTGTCACATTTTGAAGAGTTTTGGCCATTACCTCACTCAAACATTTTGAGGGCAGGTTTCATTTACAGCCCTGCAGTACTTGTTCTTATGAAGTGACCATTAGCACAGGCTTTGAAGCTGCTTTTGCAGGTTATGGCCAGAGGGCGGCAGCCTTTCTATGTTCCCCACCCTGGTAACTGGGGAAAAAGTCCTTCCAGCCTGGGGTGTTCCTCAGTTATAAATTAGAGTGGAATGTGCCCAGATAAACCCACAAATGCTGATGTTTCCTTACTTTTGTTTGTTTTCTAAATTAAATTTATATTTTTTACTGAAGTAATATTCCATTTTGTGCATGGACCACTGCTTCTTGGTGCCTTCCTCGGCTGAGGGACATTTTCGTGGCTTCCAGGTGTTGGCTATGGTAAATATTGCTGGAGTGCAGGCTTGCCAGCCTGAGACTCTTAGATTCTCATTTTCTCAGGTGATAGGCCCAGCAGTGCGTGTGATTGATTGACTGGTAGCACAGTGTTTCCCTTTTCAGAGCACCTCCTTTGTGTTTTCATTAGTGGCTCTTACGACGTCCCCCTTAGAACTGAGGGTACGCATTTCTCCACAGTCCCTTCGGCATTTATTGTTGGCAGCATTTTTGCTAATGGCCCTTCCGACGGCTGTGAGCTGGTAGTTTCTTGTAATTTGGGCTTGCATGTCTTTAAAAATTCCTAAAATTCATCATTATTATATGCCTTTATCTTTTCTGTTAAAAAAATGAAAAAAATTGTGAGTACAATAGAAGTCTTGAAATCGTCTTCTTGCAAGGTTGCCCTCTTTTGAATTTTTTCGTCGATTTTCCACCCCAGGATCATTTCGGAGGGCAAGTGTCATTTACAGAACTGCAAGTTTGGTGAACATTTAGTGACCTTTAGCAATGGGTTTAAAGCTGCTGTTTTGGGAAATGGCCACAAGGAGGAAGCATTACTCCATTCCCAAACCTGGGCACGAGGGCAGCCGAGCCTTTCTGGATGTCGTGTTCCTAGGTTGTAAATTAGAATGGAATGTGCCAGGAGAAACCCCCATAAGTTTATGTCTCATTACTTCTTCTTGGTTTTTAAAATTTTTTAATCGGGGTAAAGATTAGAATATTGTTTGCCCTGGGTGTACACAATCTGGTTCATTTGTACATTATATATGTCTATTCACGTACAGATCCTCTTCCCATGGAAAATATTACAGAGTGTTCCGTAGACCTCCCTTGCTAGATGGTCGGTCTTTTTGAGCTATGTATATAATATATATTGGTATATGTATACTACCACTAATCTTGATTTATCCCCCCACCTTTCCTTTCAGATGAGCATAGCTTGTTTTCTAAGTCTGTGAGTGTCATTCTCTGTGGAAATATGTTCATTTGTGTCAGTCATTAGATAACGCCTATAAGTGATATCACAGGATGTAGGTCTTTTGCTTTCCGACTTACCCCATGTTTTGTGACTATCTCCAGGCTCATCTGCGGTGCCTCAAAGAGCAGTGTTTCATTGTTTTCCATGGCTAATATTCCACTGTGTACATGGACCACTTCTGCTTTATCCTTTCACCTGTGGATGGACATCTTGGTTGCTTCACTGTCTTGGATATTGTGAATAAGACTGCACTGCAGCTGTTGCAGCCTTCGTCTTCTCGATCCTGGTTTTCTCAGGTGAGAGGCCCAGTGGTGAACCTGCTGGATTGAATGGTACCTCAATTTTTACTTTCAAACGCAGCTCCTTTCTGTTCTCATTATTGGCTCTTACCACTTTACATCTCTCCAGCAGGTAGAGGGTACACAGTTCTCTAAAACCCCTTCAGCATTTATCGTTTGCAGACTTTTTTGCTGATGGTCAGTCGACTAGTGTGAGTTGAAAGCTCCTTGTAGATTTTATTACATGAGTCTAATAGTTCCCGAGGTTGAGCTTTTATCCATTTTCCTTTGTTTTCAAAGAGGGTGAGTAAAACGTAACTCTATATACTACCTTCTTGAAAAATTTGCCTGTTTTGCATTTTTTTGTCCATTCCCTACTTCAGCACAATTTTTTTACGGCAGGTGTCCTTTACAGCCCTGAGTCCTTGAGAATGTTAAGTGAACATTAGCTGTGGGTTGAAAGCCGCTCTTGTGGGAAACGGCCACAAGGCGGCAGCATTTCTCCTTATCCAAATCTGGTTACTAGCGCAACAGAGACTTGATGGAATTGGTGCTCTAGGTTGTAAATTAGAACGGAATGTGCCGGGAAAAAGCCCTTTTAGTATATGTCTCAGTACTTCTTGTTCGTCTTTTTAACTTAATTTTATATTTTATCACAGCTAATTTGAATACAAAGGTTTGTTTCTTCTCCGTGTGCAAGATGTGGTTCTTTCACCCCTATACACGTATCTATTCTTCTTCGCATCCTTTCCCCATGTCGGTTATGACCCAATGTTGAGTAGTGTTCTCCTGCTATTCCGTAGGTGTTTGGTGATTATATATTTCGTGTGGTTTGTATATCTCTGTTAACCCCAGTATCGTAGTGTATCCAATCCTCACACCATTCCATTTGGTGAACAATAAGTTTTTTTAATGAATCTGTGGTTGCCTTTCTCTGTGGAATTATCTTCATTGGTATCAATTTTTAGGTAACACCTAAAAGTGACATGATAGGATATGTGTCTTTTGCTTTCTCACTTACTACAAGTTCCGTGGTTACTTCTAAACTCGCCTATGGTGCTGCAAATGGCATTGTTTCATTTTTTCACTAGCGAATATTCCATCTGTATATGTTGCAGTTCTTTTTGTCCACCCATCTGTTGGTGGACTTTTTGGTTACTTCCATATCTTGGCTATTGTAATACTGTGCAAAGCAGATTTGCCTGCCTGTGTCTTTCCAATTATGTCTTGTTAGATTATACGTCCAGGAATGGGCCTGCTGGATCATATCGTAGCTCAATGTATACCTTTTATAGGCACCTCCATTCTGTTCTCATTAGTGGCTCTTTACAAGGTACGTCCCACTTAATGTTGAGGGTATGCATTTCTCCACAACACCTTCAGCATCTGTTGTTTGTAGTTTTCTTGCTGATGGTTATTCTGACCAGTGTGAGCTGATACCTCTTTGTGGTTGAATTTGCATGTGTCTCGTAATCCATTGAAATTGAGCTTTAAAGCATGTCCTTTTTTTTTTCAAGCTGTGATTACTGCTTAGTTCTTCAGAGAGTTTTCTTAAAGTATGTGTCACATTTTGAAGAGTTTTGGCCATTACCTCACTCAAACATTTTGAGGGCAGGTTTCATTTACAGCCCTGCAGTACTTGTTCTTATGAAGTGACCATTAGCACAGGCTTTGAAGCTGCTTTTGCAGGTTATGGCCAGAGGGCGGCAGCCTTTCTATGTTCCCCACCCTGGTAACTGGGGAAAAAGTCCTTCCAGCCTGGGGTGTTCCTCAGTTATAAATTAGAGTGGAATGTGCCCAGATAAACCCACAAATGCTGATGTTTCCTTACTTTTGTTTGTTTTCTAAATTAAATTTATATTTTTTACTGAAGTAATATTCCATTTTGTGCATGGACCACTGCTTCTTGGTGCCTTCCTCGGCTGAGGGACATTTTCGTGGCTTCCAGGTGTTGGCTATGGTAAATATTGCTGGAGTGCAGGCTTGCCAGCCTGAGACTCTTAGATTCTCATTTTCTCAGGTGATAGGCCCAGCAGTGCGTGTGATTGATTGACTGGTAGCACAGTGTTTCCCTTTTCAGAGCACCTCCTTTGTGTTTTCATTAGTGGCTCTTACGACGTCCCCCTTAGAACTGAGGGTACGCATTTCTCCACAGTCCCTTCGGCATTTATTGTTGGCAGCATTTTTGCTAATGGCCCTTCCGACGGCTGTGAGCTGGTAGTTTCTTGTAATTTGGGCTTGCATGTCTTTAAAAATTCCTAAAATTCATCATTATTATATGCCTTTATCTTTTCTGTTAAAAAAATGAAAAAAATTGTGAGTACAATAGAAGTCTTGAAATCGTCTTCTTGCAAGGTTGCCCTCTTTTGAATTTTTTCGTCGATTTTCCACCCCAGGATCATTTCGGAGGGCAAGTGTCATTTACAGAACTGCAAGTTTGGTGAACATTTAGTGACCTTTAGCAATGGGTTTAAAGCTGCTGTTTTGGGAAATGGCCACAAGGAGGAAGCATTACTCCATTCCCAAACCTGGGCACGAGGGCAGCCGAGCCTTTCTGGATGTCGTGTTCCTAGGTTGTAAATTAGAATGGAATGTGCCAGGAGAAACCCCCATAAGTTTATGTCTCATTACTTCTTCTTGGTTTTTAAAATTTTTTAATCGGGGTAAAGATTAGAATATTGTTTGCCCTGGGTGTACACAATCTGGTTCATTTGTACATTATATATGTCTATTCACGTACAGATCCTCTTCCCATGGAAAATATTACAGAGTGTTCCGTAGACCTCCCTTGCTAGATGGTCGGTCTTTTTGAGCTATGTATATAATATATATTGGTATATGTATACTACCACTAATCTTGATTTATCCCCCCACCTTTCCTTTCAGATGAGCATAGCTTGTTTTCTAAGTCTGTGAGTGTCATTCTCTGTGGAAATATGTTCATTTGTGTCAGTCATTAGATAACGCCTATAAGTGATATCACAGGATGTAGGTCTTTTGCTTTCCGACTTACCCCATGTTTTGTGACTATCTCCAGGCTCATCTGCGGTGCCTCAAAGAGCAGTGTTTCATTGTTTTCCATGGCTAATATTCCACTGTGTACATGGACCACTTCTGCTTTATCCTTTCACCTGTGGATGGACATCTTGGTTGCTTCACTGTCTTGGATATTGTGAATAAGACTGCACTGCAGCTGTTGCAGCCTTCGTCTTCTCGATCCTGGTTTTCTCAGGTGAGAGGCCCAGTGGTGAACCTGCTGGATTGAATGGTACCTCAATTTTTACTTTCAAACGCAGCTCCTTTCTGTTCTCATTATTGGCTCTTACCACTTTACATCTCTCCAGCAGGTAGAGGGTACACAGTTCTCTAAAACCCCTTCAGCATTTATTGTTTGCAGACTTTTTGCTGATGGTCAGTCGACTAGTGTGAATTGAAAGCTCCTTGTAGATTTTATTACATGAGTCTAATAGTTCCCGAGGTTGAGCTTTTATCCATTTTCCTTTGTTTTCAAAGAGGGTGAGTAAAACGTAACTCTATATACTACCTTCTTGAAAAATTTGCCTGTTTTGCATTTTTTTGTCCATTCCCTACTTCAGCACAATTTTTTTACGGCAGGTGTCCTTTACAGCCCTGAGTCCTTGAGAATGTTAAGTGAACATTAGCTGTGGGTTGAAAGCCGCTCTTGTGGGAAACGGCCACAAGGCGGCAGCATTTCTCCTTATCCAAATCTGGTTACTAGCGCAACAGAGACTTGATGGAATTGGTGCTCTAGGTTGTAAATTAGAACGGAATGTGCCGGGAAAAAGCCCTTTTAGTATATATCTCAGTACTTCTTGTTCGTCTTTTTAACTTAATTTTATATTTTATCACAGCTAATTTGAATACAAAGGTTTGTTTCTTCTCCGTGTGCAAGATGTGGTTCTTTCACCCCTATACACGTATCTATTCTTCTTCGCATCCTTTCCCCATGTAGGTTATGACCCAATGTTGAGTAGTGTTCTCCTGCTATTCCATAGGTGTTTGGTGATTATATATTTCGTATGGTTTGTATATCTCTGTTAACCCCAGTATCGTAGTGTATCCAATCCTCACACCATTCCATTTGGTGAACAATAAGTTTTTTTAATGAATCTGTGGTTGCCTTTCTCTGTGGAATTATCTTCATTGGTATCAATTTTTAGGTAACACCTAAAAGTGACATGATAGGATATGTGTCTTTTGCTTTCTCACTTACTACAAGTTCCGTGATTACTTCTAAACTCGCCTATGGTGCTGCAAATGGCATTGTTTCATTTTTTCACTAGCGAATATTCCATCTGTATATGTTGCAGTTCTTTTTCTCCACCCATCTGTTGGTGGACTTTTTGGATACTTCCATATCTTGGCTATTGTAATACTGTGCAAAGCAGATTTGCCTGCCTGTGTCTTTCCAATTATGTCTTGTTAGATTATACGTCCAGGAATGGGCCTGCTGGATCATATCGTAGCTCACTGTATACCTTTTATAGGCACCTCCATTCTGTTCTCATTAGTGGCTCTTTACAAGGTACGTCCCACTTAATGTTGAGGGTATGCATTTCTCCACAACACCTTCAGCATCTGTTGTTTGTAGTTTTCTTGCTGATGGTTATTCTGACCAGTGTGAGCTGATACCTCTTTGTGGTTGAATTTGCATGTGTCTCGTAATCCATTGAAATTGCGCTTTAAAGCATGTCCTTTTTATTTTTCAAGCTGTGATTACTGCTTAGTTCTTCAAAGAGTTTTCTTAAAGTATGTGTCACATTTTGAAGAGTTTTGGCCATTACCTCACTCAAACATTTTGAGGGCAGGTTTCATTTACAGCCCTGCAGTACTTGTCCTTATGAAGTGACCATTAGCACAGGCTTTGAAGCTGCTTTGGCAGGTTATGGCCAGAGGGCGGCAGCCTTTCTATGTTCCCCACCCTGGTAACTAGGGAAAAAGTCCTTCCAGCCTGGGGTGTTCCTCAGTTATAAATTAGAGTGGAATGTGCCCAGATAAACCCACAAATGCTGATGTTTCCTTACTTTTGTTTGTTTTCTAAATTAAATTTATATTTTTTTACTGAAGTAATATTCCATTTTGTGCATGGACCACTGCTTCTTGGTGCCTTCCTCGGCTGAGGGACATTTTCCTGGCTTCCAGGTGTTGGCTATGGTAAATATTGCTGGAGTGCAGGCTTGCCAGCCTGAGACTCTTAGATTCTCATTTTCTCAGGTGATAGGCCCAGCAGTGCGTGTGATTGATTGACTGGTAGCACAGTGTTTCCCTTTTCAGAGCACCTCCTTTGTGTTTTCATTAGTGGCTCTTACGACGTCCCCCTTAGAACTGAGGGTACGCATTTCTCCACAATCCCTTCGGCATTTATTGTTTGCAGCATTTTCGCTAATGGCCCTTCCGACTGCTGTGAGCTGGTAGTTTCTTGTAATTTGGGTTTGCATGTCTTTAAAAATTCCTAAAATTCATCATTATTATATGCCTTTATCTTTTCTGTTAAAAAAATGAAAAAAATTGTGAGTACAATAGAAGTCTTGAAATCGTCTTCTTGCAAGGTTGCCCTCTTTTGAATTTTTTTGGTCGATTTCCCACCCCAGGATAATTTCGGAGGGCAAGTGTCATTTACAGAACTGCAAGTTTGGTGAACATTTAGTGACCTTTAGCAATGGGTTTAAAGCTGCTGTTTTGGGAAATGGCCACAAGGAGGAAGCATTACTCCATTCCCAAACCTGGGCACGAGGGCAGCCGAGCCTTTCTGGATGTCGTGTTCCTAGGTTGTAAATTAGAATGGAATGTGCCAGGAGAAACCCCCATAAGTTTATGTCTCATTACTTCTTCTTGGTTTTTAAAATTTTTTAATCGGGGTAAAGATTAGAATATTGTTTGTCCTGGGTGTACACAATCTGGTTCATTTGTACATTATATATGTCTATTCACGTACAGATCCTCTTCCCATGGAAAATATTACAGAGTGTTCCGTAGACCTCCCTTGCTAGATGGTCGGTCTTTTTGAGCTATGTATATAATATATATTGGTATATGTATACTACCACTAATCTTGATTTATCCCCCCCACCTTTCCTTTCAGATGAGCATAGCTTGTTTTCTAAGTCTGTGAG